>NC_023209.1:432500-470000 GCF_028751815.1 Salvia miltiorrhiza
ATGAAAGGAGCCACCACAGCTGTATGCACAATGATTGGATTTTGGTGCATACAGAGCGAGTCGAAGTGTGTAAGCCCCTTTTTAGAGTAGAGATAGAGGCGGTACATTGAAGAAATCGAATCAAAGAATCCACAAAAAAGCGGAACAAAAGAAGCCCATGGAGAAGGACACAGCCCACAATAACCTGCATTGGACTATCAAAAAAAGGGCGAATATTAAAAAAAAAACAAAGCTGATGATAAAAAAAAAGTCCACCGCTCAGTTACGCACTTCGCTCGCTGCAGAAAAGAAAACCAAAATGCAGCTGAAGGTGCCAGGTTCCTGCAGGAATTGCAAATTATCATGCCAATGGAAGCAGTTTCAAGGGATGAACATGCCCATCTGCCTTTCTGACCTGCAGACTTGGTAAGATTGGATGTTAAAATGGACTAAGGCTTCATCCACTTATTATTTCGCTCTATCCGTCTTATTTCACTCATTGATTTCTGACGGTTGCTTATCATATATATTAGGTACTTATGATCTTGTAGGTTAGGATTTTATGAAAAGAGTGGAATCGCTTTTCTTTGATACTATTTTATTGTTGCGGCTTCTGCTTGTTCATGCTAAACTTTTCTAACACTCTGACTAGCCCAAGGGGCAAAGCCTATTTTTATGAGTTCTTGTCTTTCTCTCACCACCCCTTGGTCGCCAATCTTGTCATTTCCTATGACAAAGCAGTATGGAATTTCCCCTATCTCACCTTTTAGGTGCTACTAAAAAAACGATAAGCTTTGCAAAGAAACAAATATCCACAGGAAGTAAGAACGATAAAGTTATCAACTTTTTTAAATTTAAAAAGTTCTGTCAAAAGCCACGCGAATCAACACTTTTCTTCGCGTTACCGCGGCCTCTTTGAATCACACCTAAAGGCGAATGGGATTGAGAAGGAGCTCTAGTAGGTGAATGCGTCCGGTGACATCGCTAGCCTTTGTTTGAAGGGCGGGGAAATAGAATAGATAAAGGAAAAGGGCAAGGTTCTAGCCCGTTGAAGTAAGAGTATGAAAGGGAACAGCTGGGTATTCCCCCCCCCTCTACGCTTACCAACGCTTGCCGACGGTCCTTCGCTTACTTATCTGGAGTCAACGATGCCGCTTTTTCCGTCACTCCAACTGCTGGATGGGACCGGCTTATTGGCTTAATGCTCTCGTTCGTTCTCTCACGCGCCCGATAAAGCGAAGGATAGGGATCGCTGCTCCTGTCTTACTGGAGATATCGTTTCCTAACCTGTTAAGACAAAAAGAGTTGTTTTCCAGGCTTGAATGAGAGAAAACATCTAGTTATCGATGACTTTAGAACTTCAATTCGAATCAACCAATCCGGTATATTTTCCACGTAAGCTGATTGTACAAAGTTTGTTTGTTCATACAGGCAGCGTGCTTATAGTAGTTAGAATTGTGCCAGCCATGCAATTCGTACTGCATGGCGAGATTCCTCTACCACTCTATAAATGGGGGCTCGATAAGAACTTCCATTTGCCAGAAAACTCTTCTTTCTCAATCCTTACACTCAAAGAGATTTCTAAAACAAACAATGGCTGTAGAATTCAGACTACACCAACTTTTCTCTGAAATAGAGAAAGAAGAAAAATTTATACAGGAGCGCAAGGAACTCCTTATAAGGTTCTGGAAAAAACTTCCAACAGACACTCCACTCAGGGAAGCAGAGCTCAGGCTCAAAGCCCTACGGGAAGAGCAGAACTCTCTTGTGATCGAAATTACATTAAAACACCAAGGTAACGGAAGTTAAGGCAACTCAACAGGAGGAGCACAGGGGATACTAAGAAGAGTCCGGCGACTCTTTTTAGTTTTAGAAGGTTTAAATTAAATAAGTGTCTGTAGACGCAAAGTAGTTACTTTATTTTCTGTCTACTTGTTAAGGCCTATCCTTTGACTTCTTTATGTTTTTTAAATAATTAATGTAGTTAGCATAATGCTTTTAAAGCGCTAGTAAAGGCATATGTGGTTGTTTATGTAATGTAGTGCTTTATGTAGTAGTAATGAATAACTCTTTTGGATAAATGTTTTTTCTCTACAGGCCTCTTTGAATCCTTTCAATCCATATTTATTTATGGAATGCTAAAAATTATACTTGAGCATCTAAATCTGGGCCACTACCAGCAAAAACATCTCTGAACAAGATTATAGCACCATGCCAAATGTGTCCGAATAAGAAAAGCAAATGAAGTATGTCCAAAAGTAAACCAACCCCTTAGACTGCTACGAAAAAAAACCATCGGATTTCAAAGTAGCACGATCTAATTCGCAAATGTCACCCACACGTCTAGCATATTTTTTCACAGTAGCAGGATCACTATAACTGACTCCATTAAGTTCGCCGCCATAAAACTCAACGGTTACACCTACTTGTTCAACACTATACTTGGATTCTGCCCTTCGAAAAGGTACATCCGCTCTAACAATCCCGTCGCCGTCTACCAAAACGACTGGAAATGTTTCAAAAAAAGTGGGCATACGACGTACAAAAAGCTCACGCCCTTCTTTATCTCTAAAGATAGGATGTCCTAACCATCCTACCGCTATTCCATCTCCGTTATCCATTGAGCCTGCCCTAAATAATCCTCCTTTTGCCGGATTATTGCCGATATAATCATAAAAAGCTAATTTTTCAGGAATTTTAGACCAGACTTCTGATAAACTTTGATTTTCGGCTAGCCCGGCGCTAACTCTTCGATATATCTCTTGCTGGAAATAACCCTGATCCCATTGATAACGAGTGGGACCAAACAATTCGATGGGAGTAGTTGCTGAACCATACCACATAGTTCCAGCAACAACAAAAGCTGCAAAAAAGACAGCCGCGATACTACTGGAGAGTACAGTTTCAATATTTCCCATACGTAACCCTTTGTATAGACGTTGTGGCGGTCGAACGCTAAGATGGAATAGACCCGCTAATATGCCCAGTGTACCTGCTGCAATATGATGAGAAGCTATTCCTCCCGGAACAAAAGGATCAAAACCTTCCACGCCCCACGACGGATTTACAGGCTGTACTCTTCCCGTCAGTCCATAAGGATCGGACACCCATATTCCAGGGCCGTACAGACCTGTTACATGAAATGCACCAAAACCAAAGCAAGCCACCCCGGAGAGAAATAAATGAATTCCAAAGATCTTGGGCAAATCCAAAGAGGGTTTTCCTGTACGTTCATCAGAAAATATTTCTAGATCCCAATAGACCCAATGCCAGATAGCTGCCAAAAAGCATAAGCCAGAAAACACAATATGTGCCCCAGCTACACCTTCATAACTCCAAATCCCCGGATTCGTTACAGTTCCGCCTGTGATACTCCAACCCCCCCACGAATTGGTTATTCCTAAACGAGTCATGAAGGGTATAACGAACATACCCTGTCTCCACATCGGATCAAGAATAGGGTCAGAAGGATCAAAAACTGCTAATTCATACAAAGCCATCGAGCCCGCCCAACCAGCAACCAGAGCTGTATGCATTATATGAACGGAAAGCAACCGGCCGGGATCATTCAATACAACGGTATGAACACGATACCAAGGCAAACCCATGGAAAATACCCCTTCATCGAAGAAAAATAGACACTACGTAACTTTATTGCATTGGAAAGGTTATACTATGACTATCCTATAGACTTCCCCTGTTCAGTAGATTACTTCCTAACAAGGGTTAGGATTCTATTCGTAATAATGGAAGAATTCGGTTCGTAAGAACAAAGAGAAGCAGATTTATTCTATACTCGATAAGTACCAATATGCAATGGTGGATTGATACCATTTTCTATGAGTAAATGTGTCCATCCTTCATTTATCATTAGAAGGATCTATTCGTAAAAATGTTCCTTTATTTATTTTGTATTTCTTTCTAAATTTTTCTAATCTAGGGATAAAATAAATATGATAAAGTCAATATTATAAAGACAATAAAACCATATTGTTACGTTTCCACATCAAAGTGAAATATAGTATTTAATTCCTTTTTTCTTTCAATCCGATGCTCTAACCGCTGTTCTTTTCTTTACCGAGTCTAGCTCTAGTCTGTTCGAATCCACGAATCCAATAACTACAGGTACGCCCGCTTCTTCTTATTCTTTAGGGTTCACCCTTGTGTTGCCATTCCAGCTCATCAGACTTGTCCACAACAAAGGAACTCTAATCTAACACCTATTCTGGTTCTTTTCGCTCGGTAAAACCGGTTATTTCCCTATGGATTGTCACTGATCTGCTCTTAAACTCGTTGATTTCCTTCTTCTTTGGTTTCCACTATCAAAAGCAAGGAATACCGGTAATCTCACCTCTGGATCTCCCTCTTTTGTCTCTTATTCCCGAGTGACTGCAACGAGAAGCTCTTGTTTCCCTCTGGTTTTTATCTGAGTTGGGAGTTGAAGGAGCTAATTCATCCGCCTCCCTTAATGGCAAAACCTACTAACTTACTTTCCCCTCGGGATGGCCTATTCAAATCATGAATTTTGCGGCTCACCTAATACGAAAAGCCACTAACCCGTTTTCCCCTTTGAGACCCATCCAAAAGTTGATCAAGTTGCGGCTCACCTGGTGTCAAAAGTCAGCAAAAGGAAGAACTAGCTCTTATTTGCCACATTCTTACTACAATTCATGAGATCTGCCTGCGAGGAATGCCTTTAATAGAGTACCGGTTTTGGCTGGTAAAGCCTTTATTACCTTCAGCCACAGGATCTGCTCTTTGATTTACTTCAATCTTAGCTATCCGCTGCTGACCTCCTATCCATAGTGCGGCTCTAGCCCTATCTTTGGCCTCCTCTGCCTCAGCTTTGCCCTAATCTGGCACCGAGGAATGCCACTACTAATATAGTACTGGATCCAATTCTTGAGCTTATTGGCACCAGCTTTTCGCTCTAATCCGCTGGTCCCATCTTCTGTTGACATCCACTACTTCTTTCTACTTGTTTTCGACAGATGACACCCTTCCTAGCTGGAAAGCCTATTTTACCTGTCCATATCTGCTCCGGCTAAAGAAAGGAAGACCGGTTATTTCAGGCACAATTTCCTCTGATCTCCTTTCATCTCGCTCGGTATTGCCACTAATCTCTGAAAAGGAAGATCGAACTCCCTCCTATGAAAAGAGTGGACAACTGCTGAAAAGAGCTCAGAAGAAGGGAATTCAGAAAGAAGACCAAAAGGGTAGCTCCCGGCTTTGTTCCTCCTTGGATGATCGGATTTCGGTACTATTCCAATATCAGAGCTAGAGTCAAAGAAGGAAGATCCGCTCTTTCCTGTAGTTGAATCAAAAGAAGATAGAAAATTGATGCTAAACTCAGGTGAAAAAAGAATTACTTCTCTTAAGAGACACCTGCCTCAAAAGCAACCGATGAGACGGATACACGAGTTCCTGTTGTGAAAGACAGGAGCAGCTAGTGATCGAAAACAACCCGCTTACCTGCTCATCTTTGGCAGCAGCAGAAGAAGAAACCGTTGTCACCAAAGCATCTCTGGAAAGCGAAGGCCCTTCCTTTTCTTTCGATTTCCACTCTTGATGCTCTCTTCTTTAGCAAAGTATGCCCGTGAAAGGAAGACTTATCTCCCTCGGATCATAGAAACTTGTTGATTTACACCTATTCTATTTGGGATTTATCCCCAGGTAAGAACACCGAGCGACTTCCTTCAATCTCAACTGGTCACTAACTCTTGTCTAGCTCGGATTTAGCTTTGAATTGACATCTACTACCTATTCTTCTGCTTCTGGCTCGTAAGCCTTTTCTTAACCATTCATCTGCGCTAAGGAAACCTGTTTTCAGCCACAAGATCTATCTCCTCAGCTAAAGACAAGAAAGGAAGACCTTTATTAAGAACAAGTACAGGATAGCTATACGGATTTTCTAAGCTAGCAACATCTATCAATAGAGAAAAGTGGTAGATTGAAGAATAGCTCGAAAGAACAACTGCGCTAATAGGGTCTCCAAAGAGGGCTTACCCCCAGCTGCTCTCCTGCTTCCCCAGTCCGGGCATCAGTCGCTGGCTACAACCGCTTGGCATTAACAAGAAGCCCGTACCGTCACTCTTAATGGGCTCTTTTGGCCCTCTTTCCTTTAATAAATCCCTATAATTATAATATAGTAGAGGCCAAAGAACTCATCAATTTGAGGTAAGAACTGCTGATCTGATTTCCCCTCATATCCTGCCCTCCTATCCATAGTCTGGTTACAAACTGATGTCTAGCCTTTCTATTTGGCAATTGGTTCAGGAATTCATTGCGAGAAAACACCAATAAAGGCTACTGCTCCTAGAGTCATTCTCGTCAATCTACTACTATAATTATAATTAAGGATTTCTGGTCAATTCCCACTCTCATCAATCAAGGAATTGGCCTCATCTCTGCCAAGGTAAACTGCTTCTTTCGCTCATCTCGAATCCCTCCTTTGTTACAGGTTCGCCCGCTTCTTCTATTCTAGGGTTTTCGTACACCCGGTCAGCTCATCCGACTTGTCCACTTTAGCTCTCATCTCACCAGGAAGACCGGTTATTGACGCTCACCCATCAGTTTTCTCTTTCTTTACAGGATCTAATTCCCTCCTGGCTGGTTGATTTCTTCTTCTTTTGAGCGCTTCTCCCTCTGGATTAGCTCAACTCGGTGCTATCCTCTTTTCATCTCGCCTAATGGGAAAAGTCAGCAAACCCGTTTTCACTCGGAGAGGCTATCCTAAAGTTGATTATTTCCTACTCCCCCTAGGGCCAAAACTAAGCAAAAGGAACGAGATGCTCGGGTTTATCTCTTCTTTGGACTCATCAACAAAGGAACTCGAATATGACACCTGCTTTGCGATCTAGTTTGCTCACCTTCCAGTCTTGAGATCTGAGACATCGGACTAAAAAGCCAGTTCTGCTTTGGATCAATTCACAGAGATATCCTCAAAGGAAGAACGGGTTTGAGGAAAGACGGCAAATGGGGCATGCACGGGTGAGTCCCTGGGTTTGAAGGCAGATTGAGCAGGAATTGATCAAGAAAGGAGGGCAACAGTAGCTGAGTCCGATGAGCTCGAATAGGAGTAAGACTAGGGCAACTAAGAAGTATAATATGTCTGAGGTAGATCGGTCTTCCTGTGATGATAGGAGAAATGAGGCACTTATTAGCGAAATACCAGGTAATCTAGAGCTAACTCAAAGGAGATTTTAGCTCTTCCTTTCTTGAGCTGATGAGCAGATAGATAGATATCTTGTGCATGAAGACAGGTATAATAAAGGCTTTTAGACCAGGCTGTTGGGGAAGAATAGGTGGCAATCAACGAGTTTAAGAACGGATGTCAATAGTGGGAATTCCTTAGCGGAGATGATCGGATGTGTAGAGCTAAAGAAAGGGGCTTTTCGACTCATACTATTCTCGAAAGGAAAAGGAGCCTATTATTGTATTTATCCTTTGCTCTTCGCTGACCTGTATAAAAGAAATCTAGGCTGCCTTTGCTGAACCAATCCAGAAATTGCATAAGATAAGAAAGGCTTCGTTCTATCGGTTTAGTCTTTCCACTCATCTTTGATACCGGTTTCGAAAAAGGAAGCCTGAACAAATAGCTCATAGTTACGAGATCGATCTCCTAAATCCACACCTATTAGGAGTATAACCAGTGCTAAGGAGACCAGCTCACCCTTTGGGATTTCTTCCATGATCCACTGGTGAAAGAAAGCAATAGGAATCCTAGCTACGAGAGCTTCTCTTCTTTAATAGTAGTACCAGATCTAGTCTCTAAAGGCAAGGAAAGCAAGGACTCGTTCATACATGAGTGGAAGGAACTCTTTAACTCATAGCTCAGGAACTCAGAGCAACAGGAGCTCAAAGCTACAATAACTCATTAAAGGATGCACTTTCAGCTACTATTAATGTATACTTTATTTTACTTTCATGTTACCTAACCTTCCTAAAATGGCTAAAAAAGGTGTAAGTTGAATTGACGAAAGCGTAAGCTGATATGAGTTGAATGTCTTCCACCGTTGACTGTTCGAAAGGAAGAGTTTGCTTTGTTCACCGATAAGAATGATTGGACTGATCTACCACGGGTATTGGATTTACTGCTTTCCTACACCGCTTCTTCAACCCTATTCTTTCCTGACCAAGGAGGTAGACCAAAGTGAGCTAGGTACCACGAAGGACGGAGGGACTATCCTGGCATTGCTTCCCTAATATAGTTGTTCTTGGATTCGAGTTTGTTTACTTCCTGGACTCATAAGGCAAAATACCACCAATCAAGGTAGCAGTTTGATAAATGGATTCTACAAAGGAAGCAGGATGTCCACGGTTTTGAGTTGTAATTGGTTTCTAGGAGTTGGTAGCTTGTAGTTAGTTCCCCTAAGGTTTGACCAAAGGAGGAAGCTCGAGATGTCATATCAGCAGCCGAAGAAAAGAAGGTATATTGCAGCTAATCAACAAGCCCGGTTTACCCCATTTTTGAAGGAAGAATAGGAAATAGAAGGCGGGTAGCGCTTTGAGAAACTTATTCATTTAGTGGAGAAGGAAAGGGAAACATCCCAAGTCCACCACTGGCAAAGGGCGAAAAAAGGCTTCCAATGGCCATAGAAGAAAGAAGGGTAGCCCAATTCCTATCAACAAGAGTAGGAGAAACCCCTTCGCAGACCCATAAGAAGATGATGGACCAATCCTACCGGACGTAAACGCTAACCATTGAGTAAAGGAAAGGTTCGAAATAGTTTAGTAGAAGAACTAGGAAGCAAGATAGATCATAATGGGGCAGCATTCCTTGTCTTGTGGTTTGTGAAGAGAAGGAAGTGGTAGTAATTTACCCTGCTATTGGCAAGGGGTTGTTTCCTGATGAGTATGAATAAGTATCAAAGGAGATCACCTATATTCCTCAACTGGTTCATCAGAAGTAGAAAACCTCCTATCTCAGTGAAAGCCGTAATTTGCAATACCATCATAAGTAGGATCTACCTCAGAAGCATGAAAAATAAAGACCATAAATGAGCTATCCACGGGCGACGACGTATGAATGAGTACAGGTTTGTCCGAGTGATCAGGTGTGGATGCATGAATAGAAGGCCGACGCACGCAAGGAAAAGAAAGTCTACAAATCAGCCATTTCATCCTTCGCTTTTGGATTTCTACCTGGGAAATAGGGTGTCAAATGGCAGCTAGCTCTAATCTAGGAGTAACATTGGTATTAGTCAAGGTCGTGTTTAGGAAACCTGAGGCCTAGGAAAACTCGCCTCGAGTGATTGTACATTGAACTCTCATAAGTCTGCCTTGTCTTCTTCTTTGTAAAAGGGTAAACCCTTGGTATCCATAAAACGAGTGTTTCTAAGGAATCTGAAAAGCCCGGATGCGTGATATCATAAGTTTGGGCTGCCCTTTGATAGATTGTACATTGAATCAGCGAAGTATGCCTTAATTGGCCTTTTATTGAATTCTATTCCTAAGAATGATGGAAATCTCTCCTGAAAAGTAGTCGTTTGAGTTCAGCTCGGCTGCCCTTTTAGAGAACAACCGTGGAAATGAATCCAAAGGATGAGTTAGCCTCCGTAGCGCTGTTCTTATTCCTGATATGAGCTAAAAAGAAAAAAAGTGTAAGTTTTCACCCTAGATAAAGCAGTAACTTGATCGATTTAAATCCAAGGTCTGGGAATTGTTCTTAGTTCTGAGCTAAAACTGCAGCCTTTCTCAAACCAACCTGGGAAAGAAAGAGTCTCCCTCGGGTTAAAGCATAAGATCTCACAGGGTCGAAAAGGTACTCTAGCGCATCTTCATGAATGGATTGATTTTGACTTTGCTTAATTGGGCTTTTACCTGGTATTTGTCTCTTTACCTGGTTGTTCACCGTAGGAAGAGACAGGGAACTCGCCTTCGGCTTCCGATTCCTATGTGTTAAGTAGAAACCGTATGTGTCAAGCATGTAAGTAACGGGACCCTTTGAAAGGCCTTTTGCCTGTACTTTCACCTATCCCTTAAAGCGCCTTCGGCTTTTTCTCTCTCATAGGAGATTACGTGAACGGAAAAGAGAAAGAGCCCTGGTACTTTATATGGGATATGGCTTTATGGTCCCTGTCCCTTGTTCCTTTTCGAAAGAGGAGCAGCTACCGGAACCTGCAGCCCGAGTTCTGAGTTCTTGTTGAGTTGATGAAGTTGACTTCCTTTTCGGCCTTTCGGCTTGGGAAGTGAAGTGTAGCTACGGCATTGCAGCTAAGGTATAGAAGAGATACGAGCTACCACGATACCGATGTCCTGATGTTCTTTCTGTTGTTGAGGATGTCAGTACTCGGTATTGATACTCTTTCTAGTCCATTAATAGTAGATACTGAGTTATTCAATATGTTGTAGTTGAGGAGCTTATTTCTTGATTGAATGTATCCCTACGGTCTCACTTCAATATGGAAGACGGAGATGGCAAACGAGTTCTAGTATAGAGAAATTCCTTTCTGGAGACGGTCCACCTGAGCTAGAGTTGAGGGGAGAGTTCAGAGCTAAACTAATATGTGTAGCTAGGCTTGCTAGGAGAGTTCAATCAATATGAGTAGCTAAAGCGGATGCAGCTAGGCGGCTTGTTCCCTCAATATGTGCTGCTAATGGCTATGTGTAGCTATCGGCTTGTTGAGAGTTCAATATGAGGAGTTAGCGGAGTATCTTCTCGATCTGCCAGATATGAGTAGTTAATCACCCCTCGATCACCAGTAGTTCAATCGATATGTCGACCACTGATCCACAGTAGTCAAGTCAAAAGAAGAAGTAAATCGTAATGAACTCAAGAGGGAAGGCCACTCTACTGTCCTAGTCTCTTTGTTCTCTTTCCTTTCTTCTCACTCTATGCGTTTGAGAAAGCGAAACTAGGTCAGTCAACTCCTACGTATGTGATTTTGGTTTTGCACTCCTGCACTGCCGGCTCTGGAGAGAGTGATCCTCGGGTGACTGAACTACCCTACCTTGAGAGTAGGGGTAGGCCTAAGCTCAATGCCCTTACTCAACCACCAAGAGCAACTAGAGTAAAGGCGTAATTTGCACCTCCAACAGACAAAACAAAGGCTTTTGGATTATCCTAGTAAAAGAGCGAAAAGTCATTTAGAAATGAAATAAAGGGTGCCCCGGGGTAAAAAGTCTTAGTTCTGGGAGTCTCGCCAGCTCCCACCCTTATACAGTAACCATTCTGACCGGGTGTACAAGTCCCCAATCCAATACGGCTTACTCTCGTCTTTTTTCCAAAGCGGCTGGAGAATCGGCCCGATGCCTACACCTATTGAAAGGGGCGACGGCTCAGATGAAGCGAGCCTATACTTGTTTAGTAAGGGAGGCAGTCTAAAGCGATCTGCTCTTCTTCTTCCTACGCCCAGAGGGAAATCCTTTCTAAGTAAAGTCAACAAAGCTACGTTTCGGATTGAGTCTCGCGGTTTGGCGCTTTTGCATTATAGTCAAGGTTGACCCAAGTTCTCCTTTAAGCGAGCTCCTTCTTACTTAAGATAGAAAGAGAACACTTGAGCTAACCAAAGAGCCACCCATATGGTTGTATAAAAGACTGAGTGGTATCCATTTTACATGTCATTCCCGAGGCGTGCACGCTACGGCGCGGCAACTACTCAATCCAAGAAGGGCGGCGGGCAGGGTTTGATACCATTGGATTTGTGATCTTGGCTGGCACCGCTGAAGTGTAAGCCCTTGCTTCTTACTAACAGGAGGGGGTAGGCATCTCTCTTCGAGCGGCAGTGCAAGCTCGGATGGTGTTAGCGCTTCTTGTGCGGCTAACAAAGAGGGATCAGCCTTCTATATTGTACGATGTCAGTCAGTCCGTCTTCTCGGGTGACGGGCTCCTTTCCGAGTCAGTCAATGAAGATGAGCTTCATGCCGCTTGAACGAAAGAGGAAGCAGCGATAGCAACTCGCCATGCAATTTGTTGATCACTGACGGCCTGCGCTCATTCATCTCAGGAAGAAAGCTCCTCCGCTCCGTGGCACATTGAAGCGCGCAACTTTACGCTGTTTGCCATCGCAGTGTTAATTGTCCCCTTCCTCTTCACTAATGGGATCAGGAGCACGCACTTCTACTATCATGGTAGTTGCGAAATCGTTGATGCGAGACGGAAAGCAGAATACATTAGGTCCCCACAGGTCAGTCAAAAGGATTGCTCCAGCTAGATGGCTAGCTTGAAGGCTTTAGGTGGTATGGGAAAATGTAGCGCACTTTGAACTAGTCCGTCAAGACCTATTAATCCGTCAAGAAAGAAAGAAACGAAAGCACTTCTTCTCTTACGAGATGGATTGTTGGATCGCTTTTATCAACATTTGAGGGACTATGAAAAAGTCTTTCCAAGTAGGGACCTATGACTTTAGCACCCCTGCCCGTAGTAGTCGCTTACCTATGGTTAGCTCTTTATACTACTTTGGAAAGTCTTATATAGGAGAATACTGAAATCGATTCCCGTGGTGGATGGATATATCCTATTGAATGAAAGATCTAGCATAGAGAAAGAGCTTTGAATACCTCATATGACCAATCACCTTAAAGGCTAGTCTATCGCTCGAAATGGAGCTATAAAGTTGTCCACTTCTTCCTTTTCTTTCATCAGCAGAGAGTTCAAAAAGAGAGGAGCATGAAGATAGTTCAGTTCTTGATGCTCTTCGAGAATCTCGTTCGGAATGATTTTGTAGACGATGCTTGCTTTTTATCAGAAACCTCAGCTGTAGAAAAGCCAACTATCCGGCTAGGCATGTGGGGAGAAGACTACTCTGGCTCCAACTTCCATTCCGAGTGAGAGATTGAAGGATCGAATTCACATTTCTTTAAATATTTCAAATATACGCGACTCCGAATTACAAAATGTCGTAAGAGAATAAATCTGGGGCATCCCTAACAATCTTGGGATTGTTTTTTTCACCGCTCCTGTGCTACCAAGGCAAGGAATCCAGGTACCGTGTCATAGATTTGTTTTGTCCTTAAATCATTGGTGTCATCGAAGTACTTTCCCATTCATTAAGGGGACATTCCAATAGAAGAGGCTGCACTTCTTTCGAACTGACTGCTTCTACCGGCAAATACGGATTTTATCCTATGGGTAGTCGGTAACAGAGGGCCCAGGAACAAGGGGAGAAATAGAAGAAAGAAAGATGGACTTTTGTGAACTACTAGATAGACCCCGGCGTGTGTGCTAGCTCGGCTAACTTGTTACCAGCTCATCAAGGAAAGTTGCCCTCTTCTGGGCGGCTGCGGCAAAAGAACTCTGAAGAAAGGATGGTACCTATGCTATGATATGACCCAGCCCCAATACCCGAAAGAGGAAACCCGCTGTTACGGTATCCTGGGCGCGAATTTGTGCTGTGAGAGAGGAAGGAGGATTAGGTCTTCGTTCCCTGAAAGATACAAATAATGCTTTTCTTATGAGGTTTGCCTGGAAGTTCATTACGAATGAAACCCCGTTCTGAGACATCGACATTTGAACATGTTGCGATTGCCGCGTGTGAAACACACCTCTTCTTCCATCTGGCCGGGATTGAGGGAGCATTATCAGACTCTCGTTGACGAGTCCCGTTGGTGAGAACTCTCAAATCTTATTCTGGTGGGACAACTGGTTGGGTTTTTCTATTGCCGAACTCTATCAGATCATGGACTTCTCAGACAATTTATTATTATTACTACGACAATAGATGGCATTTCTCAGCTTCATTTATTGTTCGATATCCTCACATTGTTGAGCAGATTATATATATTCCAATCACTCAGGTGTCTACCGATAAAAGGATTTGGCAGAAATCGGTTTTTGGTGATCTCACCTCTAGCATTGCTTACTTACATCTCAGACCGTCGTTCCCTCAAGTGGCGTGGGGCTTTTGGATATGGGAGAATTACATCCCAGAGAGACGTACACTGGTTGTGTGGCGGTCATGGTAGGCTGCCCTTGTGGAGTGTTCTTTCAAATCAGGGGTTTCAGGGTCCTTCTATTTGTGGTCTTTGCTCCGAGACATTTGATCATTTATTTCTTGATTGCACCTTCAGTAGTCGTATTTGGGACTGGATTGGTGAGGGTTTTTCAAGTTAATATTCCTCGACAGGCGGGCATCCTTCATTTTCTTCTTGATATGATGAAGAAAAGGTTTAGTCCTCAGCTTCTTGCTCTTTGGAAATCGGCCACGATTGGTGTCATATGGTTAATATGGACGGTGCGTAACAAGCATATCTTTGAAGGAGTCAGGCCGAATGTCTTTTCGGCGATTAGCTATTTATGGTCTTCTTTGCGTTCTTGCCCAGTGCATGCTCCCATGAACAATTCGGTGTCGGATTTGCTGATTCTACATAATTTGCACGTCAGAGGCATTCCTAGGAAAGCTCCTGTTATTACTTCGGTTACTTGGCTACCGCCTCCTGAAGGGGTCATCAAAATGAACTCCGATGGTAGTGCCATGGGCGCGCCCGGTGTAATGGCTTGCGGCGCTGTTTTTAGGGACTGGAAGGGCCGTGTCCTTGGTTCTTTCTCTAAGCAGATGGAGCAGGGAAGAAGCCCCATTCGTTGAATATCTACCTCCCATTTTCGATTTACTTGTTTGATAAAGGCGAAAGAAAAGAAAGCACTACTAGTACCAAACCTGCAGGCTATTATTAATGTCATACACGCATGCGGGCCAGCGAGGGAAGGATCGGATGAGTGGAAATTGCCATTGCCCTATGGTATGGTCTTCGTCTGGTGCACTTCAACGGATTACGGAAATAGGAGAAGAAGCTGAAGAAGAAGATCGTAGAATAGTCTTTGCAGTGAGTGTGTGATGAGTGCTGGCTAGTCTATGAGTGCATATCAGTCTATCCTCTGTCTTTTCCCTGGCCTGGCTCAGACTCGCGCGCTACAACGCCAGTGACAGGTTGGATAGCCTAACGTGCATTGCATGGGGTGGTGTCAAAGTGAGTTTTCTTGCTTTACGACAAGCCTCTGAACAAGGCTTCTCTTCTGACCGTCTTCCAGCTTGAATCCAATCCGAAGTGAAGAAAAAACGAGAAAGCAAAGAGAAAGCCTTCCACTTTCAGAAAAGAGCTTAGTTAGACCCTTCTTCGAGAGATCAGACGATTGTAGAAGACGAAAACACCGTCTTCTTTTCTTGTCTTCAAATTGCACATGCTGTCGGGAGAGATTACCTTCTTGTTCAGTCTAATCCGATGTGAGCAGACTTATCTATCTTCATACCTCTTTCAGCAGAGAAGAAAGCTTTGGGACAGTTTCTGAGAGAAGAGGGTCAAGGGGGACTCCCAGAATCGAAGTCGTGTAACTATGTTTCTAAGCACATAACGTATAGGATAACTAAAAAGGCTTGTATGGCTGAGTTGAGTGGAGGGGCTAAGCGCTGCTGCATATTCTAATTAGCCCTTTCCCGTCCGTACTTTTTGACTGTATGTAGGGAGGACCACCTATTAGTATTAGAAGGTCTTTTCTCTTTATTTCCATGCCACCTGTGTAAAGAAAGCAGTCTCCATGAAAGCTATGCTATGCCTTTTTATTTGTATTTGACTTCTCCCTATCCCTATACGCTGGCTGTATTGAGTGTATCGTCCATGTACGTCTAATCTAACGGTAATATTCGACTGAAGCGGATGGGGATCTCTCTTTATCCGCCTTCGGGCTTTGAAAAAAGGCTTCGTACTATCCATCATATATAGATGGATTGATTGACTCGCGGCTAGGTGACTTCTCCTCTCCTTCTTGTTCCGTGATGTGCTACTTGACTTTCTTTATTCTTCCTCACCCGGTAAAACGCCATCTTTTAATATAATAAGGCAATTGCCTACGTTCGAGCTAGTCGACTCCTTACTTCACTTCTTCGCAACTAAGGAAAATCCCTTAGGGCTTAGGGTTAGGGAAAGACTGATTGGGTAGTAATGGCACTCAATAGCTCTAACAGAACATTGGATTCATTTCCCTAGTCATAGAATAGACGACTAGTTTTTCTTCTAGGCTGGATCTAAACGCCGCGTATCCTTATTTCAATCTCTCGGCCCTCTTACCCTTTTGTTTTGAGAAAGTTTAGCTTTACTTTACATTGAGAAGCAGGATACCTGCGTATTTAATGAGGATTCAATCCAGCCACAGGGTTCCCCATGACTAACTTGTTACGAACGAAAATCTCTCTTACGAGAGACGAAGAAACTAAGCTAAACAAGAAAAATCTTATTCCCTCCCTTTAAAGTACATAGCAGTTCCTTAACTAAACGGACATTCATTCTTTACAACCAAATTAAATTCGGGTAAAAAGCGACTCTTTATCCATAAAGAAAATGTTACCGTCTCAGTCTACTTGCAGAAAGCCGCCCTGGCATGGAATAGGAGAACCACCCCTTTCTATTAAGCCAAGTTTGACTGAAAAGAAATTTATTTTAAAAAAGACAGCAGATGCTCAATGGAGAATGACTCTTCTTTAGTAATCGGCAGGAATGCTTCATATAAATATCGAGCGAATCTTTGATTGGGAAAGAAAAATTGGATCAAAGACTCGCATGACATGATTGTTGAGCAAATTGCTCAGTAAACAACAGCACATTGGTATTCCACCAATTTAGTTGGACCAATCTTTTCCATTTATATCAAGAATTGGACGATATAGGAAAGCTGATAGTAAATCGATCGCGTATTTTTCTACGATCAAAGAAGAAAAATCAGATAAAAGAGATTGTCGATCAATATTCAGCAAGAGAGGAAGAAAGTGAAAATAGATCAATTTATCCACTCTGCCCCAGCTGACAACCTCCGAATAATAATCTACCATTCCTACCTCTGGCCTCAAGCCAAAGGATTTCTCATTATTTAACTTGTTACCAAAAGCTGCGTACATTATTTTTTTCAGCACACTAGCGAAAGAAGTGAAAATTAGGTGGTCTTCCCTTGTCGGTGATATAGTGACATAATAATCAGGGAAGATCGAAACGGAAATAAAAATTATTGATATCTCAATTGGTCCCTTCCCCCATCTTTAGGGAATAGTTGAAGCTGAAAGGGGGAAAAGTTAGACTTTTTGGCCATCACTGGAGACTACCCGAGCTAATGATAGAGGCAAGAACACCTTCCGACCAGGCCTTACTATAACCAACCTCACAGATCCAACTCAATCTTTTACACCGATGTATCGTACTCTCTCGACCAGGTCATCAAAAAGACTGCTAAATCTTTCCGAAGTGAGAGAAGGAGGGAAGGCGCGCTACAACTAAGATAACAGCCAGCTGAAAAACGTTAGCTAGCTAGGCTAGCGCGCAATGGCTTTCTCTGATTCTGATAGGGGCTCGCTTCTTCAAGCTCCGCCCAACCTATACAAGGTGCTGCTCGCTTTCTCTGAGCCACTAGTGGCTTATGTAGTGGTCGGCATTCCTACGTGCTCCTCCTTGCCCCCCTACTTAAGAATCCAAAGGTGGCCTTTGGATGTTGTCGTGACCGCTTAGGCTTGGTTGATTTTGTCAGAAAAGAAAGTAGGTTTCTGGGGTTCATTGATTAGTACACCTCCGGTGCTGGTAAGGTCGGGACCGTGGTCGTCCGTCTCCGGTTTGCCGGCCGATAAGATCTCTGAGATTGACCAGCCAGCTGGGTTGGTTTGGCTATTCTTTTCTATTGAAAAGGAGTCAGCTGTCTGCGCGAGTCACCTTCTTATAGGCTCCGCTGGACGACACGGCATTTTCGTTCAAATATAATATAGGCCGGCCGTACTTGTGATGGTTCCCAAGGATTCAATATGACCACTTAGGTCTACGTTGCCACGATATTGTTCTATGGAAGCGGGCGGGCTGTTTAGAAGCTCGGCCCGGTTTTTTTGGTGTCGTAGGGGAGGGATTGACCTTTCTAACGCATATTCAGTCGTACCGGCATGGCCCCACTGATTTGTTTTCGATCAGAGCATCAAGCAGCGCAACCCGGTTCTACTTGACTAAGCCCGTGCTCCTCCAAGGAGGGAGTTTGCTTTACCCAACTCCCTTTTTGATAACAAGGCAGAAAGCCCCTACCGGACACTCATTAGTTTCGAATGAAGAGTGCCCTAGCAAGCACCTATTTCTATAAATATAAAAAAGCGAGACTTTACTAAACAAGCAAGAAAAGCCCTTTCTATCTTATTAGTCAAGCGCTAACACCCTATCTATAGCTATAGGTTGGGGCCCTTTCAATTTCAATAAGGCTCGCGTAGGAAAATCGAATATTTTGAAGTTGGTAAAGACCCGCCCCCTTTTTCAGTCAGAATGAGTCCCCGGGACCCCGGGACATTGGCTTCCGCCAACAGTGAACTATTAAGGATCGCATCCCGCGCATATTCTACATTATAGCCTGCAACTGATTCAGCTTCCGCTTCTGGGAGATCAAAGGGAGCTCGATTAGTTTCTGCTAGACAAGAAATAAAGAACATAACCAATACAGGGAACAAGGGAATACCGGACCATATCTGCTTTTGCGCCATGACAATCTCACTCGAATTACGGGGACCTACACATATTAGTACAGTATACCGGGGTCCCCGGCCAGAACCACACGTGCAAGTTTCCCTGCATGCGGCTCGTCCGTGCTTTTCGAGGCGCTGCCTGTGACTCAGTATGGGATAAGGGGGCGGAACTGCACACGAAAGTGTTCAGAGCATTGTCCGAGTGAGTAGGCAGCGCCTACCAAGCAAAGCTTTCTTGAAGAGGCTGGGCTGCTTTTTTTTCGGCGCCCGCCCTTTCTTTATTTAGATGTTGAGGCAAGGCAAGCCCCAGGAAGGGCATTTAGCGAGGAGCATTGTTTTGAGGGAGGGAAAGCGTGGTTGACAAAGCACTTCGAGGAGGCGCCTGGACTGGAGTGCTTTCATCAAATGATGCATGTGGGCTGAGCTATTCCCATCCCAAGTGGTAGTCCCGCTGCGGCCTCTGACCGTCCGTCCCGTCTCATCGTGATTTGGCTATACTTGAATGTAGCCAGCCATGTTAGCTTCACATGAGAGCCTTTTTTCTAAAGGCTAAAAAGGCACTCATCAGTCAGCTCGGCCGCTTTCCTATTTCGCTTTTCCGCCTATTAATAGAATAGGTCCCGACGGCCCGCCTTTCTTCATCTATACCAGATGCCGCGCACGAACCAATAGAAAGGATTTCAGCGCCCCTCTCTAGTCTAGATAAGAAGCAGAACGCGCCATCACCTACAGCCCTTTCCTCTGCCGGGGACTTCCACGAAATGAAAACGGGCGGCATCGTCGTATGCTCCACTTTTGTTGCCCTGGTTTATATCCCGGAGTACTCCTATGGCCGATCTGTCACCCAACCTACTTAAACAACCTAAAAGCTTGACCCCGTCCCGTTTGGAGAATGACCCCTTATGGCACGGCTTAGTCAGTTATTCTCGCAGTTCAGATAAGATTCGGACCACCACTTCTCTGAAAGCATGGTTCTTGCCTCACTCCCCCCTTTGAGCTCGTCCATTCGTTGGGTGATCCCTTGCTCTCACGTTCGAGTGTTTGCTCGTCGTTTAGGCCCGTGAGTGAGATTTCTGCTCATTGCAGTCACCTCCGGGGTTCTTCGCACCTGGATAGTACCAGGACCCTTGTGCCCCGGCCCTTGAGCCGATAAAGCTGCCCGCCCTATGACCCACAACTCAAAATGAGCCTTGCGACGAGACGCGGACATTCCCCATGCTGCGGTTCCCTCCGGTCCGTTCCCGGGTTGGGTTAGGGGAACAGCCGAGCGATTGCCTTCGCGGATCCAAACGCGCTCACAAGGCGCACAATAAGAATAAGACCAATAGAGACTTCATAAGGGACCATTTGAGCTGCAGATCGTAATGCTCCTAGAGAGGCATATTTCGAATATAGAGGAGTCAAAGTTCCCAACAATCAAGTAGTTTATCATATCCTTCTATGAACCGTACGAGCACGTTCTCTGTCACCCCCCACCGCGCTTACGGCTCTCTACCCCAACCCAACTTGCTCTGGCCCCGGGTCCTTCCTTTCTATTCCTCGGTAAGCGGACCGTGGGAGCATGGGGGGGGGCGGTATCTGCTTTTGACTGATAGAAAGTATCTCTCTTTTCTCCCTCTCTGACACGAGATTCAATCTTTTTAAGGAGGACCGATGGATAAATCATCGTTTTCTATCGCTTGGATGACCCGCTTGTATGGAACAGACGCGCGAGTACCCAAGTTGTCGATACTCCTGACATAGCCCACATAAGTAGGCTCGGTCAAAGAAGTCCCTCCCGGATAAAACATAAAGCCCCTTATCTGATGCCGTTTGTCTAAAATCGCATCTGGAGAAAAGCCATCGTCCAATAAAGCGGCTTCGATTTTTTCCTCCACCGCAATCTGGGCTGCAATGATGCTTGCCCATTCCTCGCGGCTCCACTTTTTCTTAAGTGAATTGATTGAGAGGCGATGGCCCAATTCTTCCATACGCTCTTGAGCAGGCATCAAGTGATTGCCATTCTCATCCTCAGGAATGAAGGGCCTACCACCTCGATCAACTTCAGGAGCAACAGGCTCTGGGGAGTGGGGTGCTGGTTGATTTATGCTCGCTTCGGAAGAGCCAACCGAGTTTCCGCCGGTCTCGGAAGAACTGTTTCCAAATAAATCGGTCCACCTGAAGCCTCTTCCTCCAGTGCCCTCACCTGACCCATCACCAGAGGCCCCCGAACGAGCGGATAAACCGCTATCATCGAGAAGCAAAAGACCTGCCAGTAGAAGACAAGAAAGAAACCCCCCCCACCCGAGTCTACTAAATAGTAAGTGGAGAGATTTGGCGAGAAGACACTTGGAAAGGAAGAGATGAAAATCAATTCCAATCAAAGGAAAAGTAAAATAGAATATGAACAGCAGCAGCCATTTTAAATGAGACTAATCAGGGATGCTTCCATAAAAGACAACTATGGTATGCTCTTTTTCAAGTATGTTGCGGTCAACACAGCTTCTGCCCAAATGAGGTACATTCATCCCAAACATCATAGCTCTAATCGTTTCCAATAAGTCTCTATTTTTCCTCTTAGCTATTCAAGGAGTATACGCAAAAGATCTCTGATGAACAGTGCCTCTAGAAATAAGATATTGAGAAAATCCCGTGGACATGTATTCTCCTGCAGAATCAGATCGTCCAATTCTTTTTTTTTGCATTAGGAAATAATGTCTGGCTTGTCGATTGTGTGCCGTTCACTCCAACATGGCGAAAATTATGTAAATTGGAGTGAAGAGGTAAAGTTCTTCTTGATGGGCCAGGAATGTTGGATAATTGCTGAAGGTAAACCGGAGGATGTGGCGAGTAAGAAGCCATTTTCATCTTTTTTTGGTCTGGTGGGGCTATGCATGCGATCACAGTGTCTGTAGCTGATAAGATGCGCCCCCATATCCCATATATATTATGGGGGCATTACAGACCCAAGAAAGGCATGGCTTACTTTGAGGGAAGTTAATGAACATGCGACCGCAAGTAAGCGTCAGTGCCTGGAGACTGAACAAGATGGCCTGAAGCAGGATAGACTCATTGAGGGAGTGAGCTCCCGTGCTCCTAATGTAGAGCTAGAACTACTGCTACCGTGGAATCCGCGATCACACATGAGTACCTCGCCTTCCTTTGTTTTGTCACGAGCTGGATCCATTCTCCAATTGATTAACTGATTGCGCCATAAAGACTAGAGTGCTAGACTGATAAAAGGAATGCTTACCGAAGCCACTATCGCCTCTGGTGTGCCACTCGTCAGTTGAGAAAGCTGGGGGGAGCTATCTTCGTGGTACCAATGACTGAGGTCAGGGGCTCCTTTATATAAAACAGGGCAACTTAAACATATGCTTTGAAGATGGAGCCTATTACTACAACTACAGAAGGGAGGCTAGATACTTTTCCAACTACGGCCCTATCGCTCGAGTTACTTCCTCCTCTGAGGGTTAGGATCTTTGGTTCGGTCTCACCTCGATCTTGAGATGGGGTTGGCAATCTTCTTACAGGCCATCCCTTCCTAGTTCCTAGTTAACTACACCCGCGTTAACCTGCACTCCCACTCGCTCACCTGCCTAGGATTCTTCGTCGAGTGATCCCGCGCTTCATAACCTATTTCATACCATACCTTATTTATTTACCTGCGGCACCATACCGACCACCGCTCACCGATCCATGTATCATCCCTACTACTATCACTATCACTCAATTCCTTACATACCTGCTATCTATCACATATCTGATTTGAAGCTTCGCCAGATCTTGATGGAAAAGAGAAAGAATGCAAGGAGAATGGTCTGATAGACATCCCGGCGGCAGGAAA
Source organism: Salvia miltiorrhiza (assembly GCF_028751815.1). Taxonomy (NCBI): domain Eukaryota; kingdom Viridiplantae; phylum Streptophyta; class Magnoliopsida; order Lamiales; family Lamiaceae; genus Salvia; species Salvia miltiorrhiza. The sequence goes on from NC_023209.1 coordinate 454,716, forward strand.
TTAGCTTGTCCATGAAACCGCAAGCAACCAAGGGCAAGTTATTACGCGCAAGGCCCTATCCAGCTTACACCACACTCTGTTGTTGCTCCAAGTGAAAAACCACCCGACAGATTGCAAATCAGTGAGTCCGATATAATATATTGGCAGCAATCCATAAAATCATTCACTTCATACGCACTAACCTCTGCCCCAAACCATTTCTCATCAATTCTCAACAGGCTATTGAAGTCCCCAACAAGCAGCCACGGGGTAGAATGCAATTCCGTCGTTTCCATCAAGTTATTCCATAATGGCCTCCTACTAACTATTGAGTGGAAGCCATAAACAAAACTGACATGGAAAGAGAGTGAACTAACCTTGCAAGTGATAAAGGAATGTATCACTTGTGGTTTCATATCTTTAACTTCCAGATGGACTTTATAAGGATTCCACAGCACAAGGATGCGCCCCCCTAAATAAATGTATGGAAGTTATTGCATTCGGACCAACCTTGGAACTTATTATTCAAAATACGTCGCACCTTTTCAGAGTTGATCTTTGTCTCCAAGATCCCAATAACATCTATATCATGTTGCTTTACGAGGTTACGAACCCCGTTTTGTTTAAGGCTAAAGAGACCTTATGTTCCAAAAAGCAATCTTCATGGTAAGGTGAGGGGAGGGCCCCCCTTCCTTTTCTCTTTACTCATTGAGTTTGGTGGCTGCTCCACCATTTTTCCTTTGAGTTTCCTTGCCTTAACTTCATCCGGTTGTCTGCTAGTCTGATTGTCATTTGTCTCGTCGGGTTGACGGCTAACCTGGCTGCCACACCCCCTGTCAGGTTGACAGTTAATGTGGCTGTCACTTTCCCCAGTGGTTGGAAGGGGAATCTGTTCCTTTACTCCCTTCTTTTTCTTGGTGTTAACTTTGTCATTGTCAACATTCTGTTGCTTTTCTTGGGCAGGAACTGAGCTAGTGCCCTCAAAATGGTTGCCTGCTGCTGTTTCTTTTGAAGTTGCGCGATTCCTAACTATTAGACCCTAGATCAGAGGATGTAGGTGAATCTGATTGTTCTGACTTCTACTGTTGTAAGTTGTCTTAAGGCGCCTTTGTAGCTCCTGTATAGTTGTGATCCCCGCATCCTTCAACTGAGAATTCTCGTCACCTAGAGCTATGCCCTTCGGTAAGCATTCCTTTTTGCCTATCCCACATTGAATCGACAACACATACTGTGCCTGTATCTAAAAGAATCTTTTCTGCTTCTTGGACCGACACTTTTCTCTGAACTAGGTCTTATCTTACTCTTACCCAGTCACCTGTCATTTATTAGTTAAGAGTGATTCGGAAGCAAGAACTCTTAACTAAGCCTTAGGCCTTAGGGTTGCGAGTGCACTACTATACTAAGACTAAGGCGGAATAGAAAACCCTTCATCCTCTAGGTAATGTGATTTTTAAAGAAATTCCATGATGGCGTCGATGAAGGTCACAGAATGGCTGCTAACTGCTCTGACACCATTCCTTGCATCGCCTCATCGCTAAAAGTGCGGCCGAATCGAAAAAAGAGACTTTATGCAGATTGATCGTTTTCTTTTCTTTTTCTCGTCGATCCGGATAGGTTTTTGTGCCACCTTCGAGAATAGTCCCAGCTAGCTAAAGAGGAACTTCTAGTAACTACTGAATCCGAGGTCTACTCCACAACAGCGATAGCCCGTCGGTTTTCTTTGCTTTGAGGCCGATTTAAAGCACTCGTCTCAGTCTTTCCTCCTTGCTCAGAAGCTGTTTTAGCGTGTTTAAAGGCAGGGTCCACCCTGATGTGAGACACTAGAAAAGGACTTCACCAGCGTTTGTGATATATATGTTGTTAGGCAAATTGAACCGTTTGGGTGTCGGCGAAGAGGAAGACCAGCCCACGGACCCTTACTTTCAGATGTTTGGTTTCAGCATACCGATAGAAAGAGCAATGAATGGAAGCTGACCCCTTCCCTCGACAAGTTCAGTTGTCTGGTCCATAACATTCATAGTTGGACTACTCTACCTACACGGGAATAGAGGACTCGGTCATAATTGGACTCTACCTACACAGGAACAAGTTCCATACAATCATATTTGGGTAGGGTTTCCGCCATAACTGGCTTTACTAAATGGATTCGATCCCACCTCGCTGTGCCCTCAGCTCTTCCTCAAGTGCAAGTGGTAGTACCGTTCCTCTTTCGTTGCCCTTACCATCCAATTTTTGAAAACAAATTAAGATAAGAAAAGGTTTCGCCAGCCTTGCTCCATCAACTAGAGTTGGGTATCTACCTTCTTTGTCAGTGTTATTTTCTGCCCTTGCTCATACCAGGCTTCCTCATCATGCATGGCCAATAAAAACTTTATATCTACTGTGATTCATTTACTTAGTAACGAGTGCTCGCGCTCCGCTTCTCTTCCCTTTGCCCGCTATTCACTTGCTCTGGTATTTGAGACTTCGTCTCCCCTTGACGCTTCCGCTGCTGCGCTTTTCCTTCAACTGCATACCTACTTAGAGGTTTAAGTCCTATAAAGTAAAAAATTCAAGCTTATACAGGAAGAGAAAAATGATCGGATTCTTTTGTCGGCACAGCCTCTTTGACTTTGATAGGATAAAGCTTTGGAGGAACAAGATTGAGAAGATGGGGTCAAATTCCTCGTAGTGAATGAGGGTCCGAAGGAGATTGTTCGTTCGATGTTTAGCTCTTCCCGCCGCGCCCTCTCTTCTTTATTGATAAAGATGGGCTTCCGCAAATTTGCATTTTCCTAATCTCCTCTATCTCGCATGATGGGGCGAAGGGAAGAGAGTCTCGAACCTGGCCAGTGAAATGTGAACAGTCAACAAATGAAATAGAAAGGCAATGTCTTAGTCGAAGAGTCTTTATCCGCTGTAGATCAATGGGCTATAGTGAAATGGCCACATTCCCGATCCAATGCTATTGATCCAGGAGAGTTTACCGGGTAATGGGGCAACTGATGAACAAATTGGTTCAAGATCAACCACTTCAATTGCTGAGTCGACGAAGCCAACTGGCCCAGATACTGGCTTAGATGTTGCTACCTCTGCCGCTGGTGATATCTCCGCCTGGTGCTCTTGTTGCCTTCTCCACTGCTGATAGTTCGACCCGGTCAACTGGATATGACATTGGATCAGATGAGTTCATAGAAACCGGGTCAACTGCTGGTCTTACTACCATTGCAGAACCGCATTTCGATCTTTATCTATCACTTAAACATAAATAACCAGGACCCGTTTGTCTATCGTTTGCAAACAAATTCTAAATCATTTCCACTTCTAACAAAGCCCATAAAGCCTGAATAAACCCTAAAGAAAAACCATTTATTTATTATATTAAAAATGAGTAAGATCTCCCCTAGATTGAACACCGCTTCTTCAATCTCTTCTTTAGAAAAGGGGCTGAACATTTTTCTCTTATTTCCAAGGACAAGCACGAAAAAGTCACCCGGTCTAGGGTCCAATTTATATAACTTCTGGAAAGAATCGATGAATTCCATTTCCATACCCTCACTAGCACTACTACTAATTCCCGTTCGATAGGAATTCGATCTTGGAGCTTGGAATGCTATCTAGCAATCATAGTACAATGGAGAAAAGCGAGATTTTGACTAACTTCTATTAAACCAAGATTTTCTTGACCTTTGCTTTCATTAGCTTTCTTCCTAGGACAATAAGTTTAGCCATTCCTATCTCAAATGAGTCCGGTAGGATTGTTCCTCTTTAAACAAAGGCCAAATGAGGGTTCTTCTTTAGCCATGGGATCCAAGAGCTTGTGAGGTAGAGAGAGACCTTCCATTTGTTCTCCTTTTTCGCTTCTCTTTCCCATCAAGCCTCTTCAAGGTTCTGCAAGAAGATCGTCTGGCGGATCAAGACGACTGACGAAGGGGGGACTTGATCCTTCCCATGTGGGCGAGTCCGGATTGGTCAGATTGAGGAGGGGTCTCTCTGAGCGTCTTCTCTGTGCTTTAGATTAGTACTAAGAGCTACGACATACTAAAACACCGGTAACACCAACAGCAGCGGTTTCTGATTCAATTGGCTTGGATTCAATAGCTGCTATCCCCTTTGGTCCAGAACGTTTAGTGATCACAGAAGAGTCAAGTTACATAAATGAGAGAGGCTCGCCTCAAGCGAGTGAGATTGCCTGCTTGCTTCAGGGGAAGGAATTTGAGTGCTGATGTAGCTAACAGCCCCCTTGATAGTCGATTCATTAGGGTCGTCACCTTCCACCCAGAAAAGTATCCACCGTTTTCTTTGTCTCTTAAGCCTCACAGCTATGGGACTTCCTAAAGAAAACTGCAATCGCAGTTTATCAACCACTCACAAGACCACCGAGATCTTCGACTTAGCTCCCAAAGGTAATCCACCCGGCCCTTTCCCAACCTATACAAGGAAGGAGAGCGGAAGATAACGAAAGGGAGACAAGGTCCTAACTAAATCATAACACAAACTACCATTCCATCTATCATATCAGTCGAGTCGATCCGATTCATTATTATCTATAGATAAGGCAAGAGATAACTTATGACCTCGCGGATGGAGAGGGATTCGAACCCCCGGTATTCCTATCAATACTTCGGTTTTCAAGACCGACTCTTTCAACCGCTCAGACATCCATCCCCTTCGCGCTTCGCACGCCCTATCTATCCGCGGCGCGCTGGCGGGTAGGGGCTTATTTATGTGATTCGCTGCGCTTGCTTGCCCCTATCGGCTGATTCTATTGCCTGCCAAACTTTTCCGGTAGTACGAATCGCTACGCCTCGCCTCTTTCTATATGATAATATGCACCTTGGTTGCTGCGCTCCCTTCGGGTAATAGCAAGAGAACGAATGATCCTCCGAGTGATTGAGTCCGCCTCAAGCGAGTGAGTTCGCGTCGAAAGAAAGAATCTAAGGTCCCCCAGGAGCTTCTGATTTTAGAGTCACTCACCAACTCTTATTGAAATTGAAGAAGAATAGCTAGAATCAGTTATTGTGCAAGACCAACCAATCCTTGGTTGACTCCTCTACTTCTCCGGTCGGGGATATAGCTGTATTCTTCTATTCTTTATCTCTCCCCCTCCTTTGACTTTCTTTCTTATCTCTTTCCACTATCTCTTAGTTAGCCAGGCAATGACAATGAATTCTGGTAAACTCGTATATAGAAGAATTTCGTTATCTTGATCTCTCATACAATTTCACCTTTTTTGATTTAACCTTTCCTTCCTCAGAAAAGTATGTTTTCATTGCACTCAGATAATAGTTTTCTAGTTCATCTCTTCTTCCGGAAGCATGGTTCCCTCAGGGTTCTTGCTTAGATGTGAATCTTAAAGTCTTAGTCCTCCTCCTATTCCTAGTTCCACTCTGCCCTATTTCCTAATTTCATTTTCATTCTACCCATACATTGGTTGATTGAACCATCCTACCTCAAAGCAAAGAACTCCTAGTGAGAGGAAGATAGGAATTTTATTTATATTTATACTAGGCTCAACCCCCAGGCCAGGCCCTAGGCTTACAAAAACGTCACACTGTAAAAGAATGCTCCCCTCTTCTCTTATGAGAATAAGTTCAATCTTTGAGCTGCTTGTGAATGCATGTGGGATAAATTTCTATTCTTTGAAGAAGGCTAACTTAGTTAGAGGAAAGCATCACCAGACTTTTTTATCACACTTTTTCTTATCGTATTGATCTATTTTCCGCGTCTACCCTTCCTTCGGTGCTTTAGGCGCAGGATCATGGACTAAGAGTATTGATGGAGACATTGACTCTGTCCATCTTGCCAAGAGAAGATGGGCCATAGGCACCAGATAGCTGGAAATATCCCCTGATTTCATTTAAAAATGGACACCGATCCGAAATCAAAAACGAAAATTCTCGTATTGAATGTCAGAAAACGTGAGCGGGCAGTGCTGGGATAGAAGATCGCGCCCACGCCGACTCAAAACCAAAAGCCCGAAAGAAGAGAGAGATAGCTACCACTGAAGACGGAAAGGAATAGAGCTACTAAGAAAGAAGGGAGGGAAATCTATTTGTAAGTACGTGCAGGAGGTGAGGATTTCTGGTGAATGATGATTTGAAATAGCCAACTGGAGTAGTAGGCAGAACTGGGTCTCGGTTGAGGGTCGGTTGGATTGGCAGACCACCCTTGCCTTGTTGGGTATTTTGTTGGCTCCAGGCCACCCTACTCTGCTGTTAATGCTACTGCCCATAAACTTTGGGGCAGTCTTGGCGCAGATGATCCCACCGATCATTTTTTTTTTCAAATTGGAAGCAATTTAAACAATCTTGGAACAAGCCCCGTGGCATGTATGGAACAGACCTCTCTTTCTGGTTATGAAATTGCTTAGGTTCTCAAAGCAAGAGTGATTTGCTGCCCTAACCATTCTCAAGAACAAAGAGAGGAAGATCGAAAGATAGCCTTTCCTTTCTTACTCGAGCCTTTGACTGGAAGGCTAGGCCCACTTGCGAAGATCAATGTAATGGATATCTCCCTCATATGAACGTAGACCACGAAACCCTCTTAGACCAACTGAAAGCTCACTTACATCCTTCAGTCTTGGATCTGGTTTCCTCCTTCCTATAAATTAAATTCGTATGTTTATCGATGAATTTTGAGAAGTTCCTAACCCGGCAGGCTTTGCTAAGATTTCGGCCATTTGCCCGGTCCTACAGCCTTTCTTTCTGGAAAAGATGGTTTTTTCCCACAACTCGAGTAAAGAATGCCAGAGTTGTAATATGCTTGCTGGAAGGATTGGCTCTTAAAGCCTACTCCACTATCGACATTTGGACCGATGGAGAGGATAAGACCTCCATCTACTAGGGCGGAATCACAGGGTGGCGTGGAGAGGTCAAGCGCCCATCTCACAGGCTCTGCCGTTGGATCATTAATTGGTTCAAGGTAAATAACTGGAACTATACCTTGGTCCCGCCTTTCGAACTTCCTCTGTTACGGGGGTCTTGATCTCGAGATATTCCAGGTGCAAATGTAGAAGAGAAAAGACTGTTCCAAGCACAAATCCAGATGCAGAGGCGAGAGCCGCGGATCCCATTGGTGTTGACCCAGCAACGAAGCCAGGAGCACAGCCCATTGATTCAGTGGTTTACCTTGACTCAGTTGATGCAGTGAAAGCACCTGTTGATCCAGTTGCCCGAGCTGATGAACTTGACCCAATAGATCTATTAGAAGCAACAGAGTAATAGGTGGAAGCAGGTCCAATTTCTGGCAAAGTGTAAGCATCATCAGTGGAAGCAGATCTAGTGCTAGCAGGTCGAGGAATTCAAATGTCCAGATTCATATTCAAAGTCATGTAGATGCGGTCGAGCGGAAAAAAGCCCAAGAGCTCCCCACGCGGGGACCACCTACACAGGCATACAGCTGCGCACCAGACGGGTTAACAAAGAAAGAGCGCCTGTACACAACATAACAAAGCTTAACCTCCGTCTCAATAGACGGAACCAAGGCAGTTCCATATCGAAATCGATAGCCGGGGAAGGGTACGAGAAGTCATCATATAGAGGACCATGCCCAGCAGCATCACGCCACCCATAGTCGAGGAAGAAGTGACTCGTAGCTCGATGCCAAGTTGAACTATCGTCTCCTCTGGTAATATGCATGGGTAATGAGTGAAAGCACTCAATCTAGGCCATGATAAAGCAGGCGCAATCTATCAACCACGTAGACCCACGGAGCGGTAGGATTGGGACGAATAAATCCCATGTCCTTGTAAACCCCTAGTGAACCGATAGGTGGGAGCAGAGCAACCTTGGATCGGGAAGCTCTAGATAATGAGAAACTAGAGTAGTCAGGAGTGCGGAGCTTCGGGCTCAGGGAGCACCAGGTGCTTGTTTATGAAAGATTAACCGGGCAAGCAATCAATCAAGTAAACCAGTCAGTGAGTCAATTCCTTTGCTTGCTTTTCCTGTTAGAGATGCTAGTCTTTTTGTAATAACTGCTCTGCAGATCTTTTCAGGAATAAGAGAAGACGGTGCTCTTTCATCAGCTCTTTGGCTATTTGCTGTAGATAAAGAAAGAGTGAATTGACCCGAGCCGAAAGCCAGCTCTGACTTATTGATTTGATGCCGAGAATCCTTTATAAAAAGCCTTGTTTTGGGCATAACAAGCCCTGCCAACCGTTGACTGGCATCTCAATAGACTCTATCGAGGAACCCGGTTTGGCTTCAATTGAGCGATTTCAGCAATCCAAGCGGCGGGTGGAATGAGTCCCTCCTTTCTAAACTTGCTCGCTTTGCTGGTTTTAGGCTCTGAAATCGATGGCTGCCAATGGAAGATTTTTTGATCTAGATGAGCCAAACCAGCGTTTTGTCTATAGATTCCTTGACTTCCATTTCAATCTTAAGAAAGTAGCGAAAGGGGAAAGCCACCAAAGAAGCCTATGAGATGGATCCGGGCTAGCCGAGTTGTTCTATGAGCTCTAGTTGGCAAAACAAAAGTCGCTAATGGAATGACTTGCAGTTCTTGTCTAGCAGCTCGCCTTCTACCATTTCTAGTAGCGAAGGGCGGGCAGCGCTTATGTTTTCAACAGAGTTTTGGACCAGGGCAGATGGCATCTTTCCCTCCGGAATTCAAGCCTTAGATTGCATCTATAGACATAATAATAATAAAGCGGCACAGGTTGGTAAGATAGATTGTATTCGGAAGTTCAGTTCAACCATGTACATAAGAAAGCCCTCAAGCGGAACGAGCACAACCCACAGATGTTAAAGAAGGAACTCCCCCCTTCCACCTAGGGTAGATAGGATAACCAAGCAGGCTTTGCTTCGTTAGTTCCACCTGACAAAAAGACTAGCTACCGGAGCAGCAAAAATTGCATGTGAGAAGCAGGCTGTACTGCAATCTAACTAAGTAACCCAAGAGTTCCATACCAATGCAGTAGAGAAAGGGATCAAGAATCTTTTATTGGCTTAGAAGAAGCTGCCGTCCGATGGGTACCATCGTCACTTGAGAACACTTTCAACATAACGCATTCCGCATCGGCTCAACTCATAAGAGTTTCCGTACAAGCAAGCCTCACTCATTCGTTCTACCAAGAAGGGAATCCCGATTTGGATCGTAACCATTAAAAGATGAGAGCGATTGCGCCTAGTTCTTTTGGGCTCCACTTGACTTTTATCAGATAGCCGCTGATCGAAAGCATACGTGTAAGCATTTCCAGATCTAGTAGTTGGAAGTGCTCGTTCACTAGAATGAGGAAGTTAACCGCTAAGCATACTTTCTTTAATCCCTTACTCATACACACGAGAACACCAATGACTTTGATACTCTCAAGCATCGCTAACAAGCTTTACCAATACTTGATCCCTTCTAGTAAGCGCCAATAGCCCGTTATGGCTGATCGTTGTGAATTGACCGATGCTTGATGCTTTTAGTAGCGACATGCGGAGAGAGGTGGGACTTTTTAGAATACCTTCTTACTTAGAACACCCTTCCTTGACTTAGCAGCCATTGAAAGAATTCCTTGGATAGGCTAGTGAGTTGGCTCTTTACTTGTTACTGGATTGCTATTGGACTTCTTGTTAGAGACTTGCTTTCTTAAATGCATGATGGAGCTAGGCGGGTATTTACTTCTCCTTCATCCCTGGGAAAAGAGTGGATCTTTTCAATCTTATGTGCTAGCGTAGTGAGCCTTTCTACGGCTAGTAAGCCTCTCTCTATATATGCTTTCCGCGCCGGCCGCCGCCTTGGAACTTCTTTCAAAAACTTATGAATCGGCCGTAGCTGCTCTTGGGACAGAGAAAGGGGCAGGGAGAAGCTTGAGAACACTGGACAGCTTAGTGCATGTATTCGCGAAAAGGCGGGTACAATATCAGAGTAGAAGGCACTAAAGCTAGAATGCGATTGGTGTTTCTCCTTCGGAGTATTCCTCAATATGTGCTGCTAAGGGGACAGGAGCTACTGTAGCTACGGGTCAGGTCGACATCTGCCCCAGAACGGGGCAACATCTGTGTTTAGCTAGGACTATAGATCTGGGTCTGGTCGGAACTCCTTTGGTTTAACGCTTTAGGTCTGAAACCATTAACTCGTACTTTGCTTTAACGCTTGGGCCTTGAGAAGCCACATCATCACTCATGAAAGGGACTCGCACTACAAGCGCGTATTCCCACTGCTAGTGTCACTCATTGCCGAACTCCTTTCTCTCTTATATTGTATAGAACCTAATAAATAGGTACTTTGTATCACCCTTCCCACCTCTCCACTTCTTCTTGGATGGCTTGTTATCGTATAGCTTTGGTTGACTAGCCTTTCACTTGTTCTTTTATAGCTTTCAGTTCTTCTTTCTTAGTCTACCGGTTCTTGTTCGTACTCTCCAGGATAAGCCATTCTAACAGGGTTTTTTCCATAATGCAAGCCATTCCGTCCACTCAATCCATACCTGGCTTCCTAGTTCAGGATCTCCTGTAGCTGTAGGTAGAATGGTGATCATGTAGGTCCAGATCTCAATGCCAGGCCGAGCCTGTATCCGTCCGAATCGTCTTTCTAAGGTTCCTCATCTCCGAAAGAGTAGGATGTATGAAGTCAATTCCTTAGCTTAAGAGCTTGAATGAAGATATAAGTCAAGAAAGAAAACTAGACTTTCGAGGCGTAATCTGCGGAAGGTGTAATCAAAGATTTGATAATTGATTCATCCGCGGCGTACATTTGTACGAACTTTAAGCATATACTTAGGCTAAATGGGAGAAAAGACGGAGTTATACCCGGACCTATTTGGTAAAAAGAATACCTGATTCTCTTTCAAAGTTCAAAATTCCTTTTTCTTAGTCGACACCTTCGTGGACTGAGAAAACGTAGTGGAGTCAACCGGTTGTGAACCCACTTGCTGGGGTCTTGTTTCCGGGAGGTAAGCTTCGGAGATTAGACCGGCGCTGTCGTTAGAGCATTGATAGGACAAAAGGCAGACAAGAAGTTAATCGTTACGAAGCTCCTCTTTCTGAGTGATTTGATTGGATTGTTTTTTGGTGATTGTTAACCGATTGCCAGATGACTTTGGCAATAAGTTCCATGTGTATTCAGGTTCGGGATAAGACGTTAGGAGTGAATTCGGCAATAGAAGTAGCTCTTACCGATGCAGCTAACAAACGATGTTAGAATCTTTTCTTTTCGCGAGATGCTGGCGAATCAACGAGAGCGCCGGCAATCGTTCATTCATTCCTTCGAAACTTCGTGCAAGACTCCTATGTAAAAAATGAGAGCAGAAATAAAAGGAAAAAGTCCTTTAAGAAAGAGAACCATCCCAGGAAAGGAATTTCCCCATCTTCTTCATGGCGGGAGTAATGAATCGGTGAATGAACGGGGGCTGATGCCATTCTTCCAGAACTTCTATATCTCAGGTAAGGTTTTAAGGAAGACAGAGAGGGAATTCTTGAGCTAGTGCAGTAGTTAGGAGTCATTGATCTAGTGGTAGACTGACTTTCTTCTCCTATTTTTTCCGGGGTAGAACGGTGGAAGTAAGGCAGAAGTGCTAGAGTGAAGAGGAAGGCTTGGGACGCTAAGTGCACTCATTACGAGGGAGGGAGGAGCTTCCTTCGACACGGAGGCACGGCCTTATTAGGTAGGTGTCCACGAAGGAAAAGGCAAGGCGAAAGGGCAGGATGCAGATTCTCCCGAAAGATCGTATGTAACATAACAAGAAGTGTCATAGCCATTCACATCTGTTCATCTCCAAAGCAGTAAATAGTCAATTCCAATGTAGTAGCTCGGTAAAGCGCCCTCCCCCTTTCGTGGAAGAAAGTAGCCCATCCTCTTTCGCAGAGAGTGGCTATGGTTAGTGCTATGAAAGATATTTGCCTTTTGGGGAATAACCCACCCAGAAGCTCTCTTAGAGAGGCTGACGAAGTATACCATAGATAGATCCTAGATAGAGATCTCCTTGAGGGGATGTTACGATAACTGCCAAAAAGTGACAGTAACAGAGAAAAAAGAGACCTTCGATACCATAAGACCCCCGACTTTGAAGAGTCCCTAAAGGTTGTTTTTCAACTTTCTGAAACCTACTAAGCTAAGGTGGGCAAAGCAAACTCTTTTTTTTCAGGTAGCTGATCGATGAATGGAAGGTCTCCTCTTTTCCGCTTAGGATTTATAAGGTTTCATGAAATATCATGTATGTGGAACTTCTGTATCTTTTATTCAGTGCAGAATTGACCTTCTCAAACATTACTGGGCTTCTAGGATCATCATTAAGCAGTTTAAATTGTTTGATAGATGTTATGTTCTATTTGAATACAAGTAAATGTGGTTTATGTTCCAATCAACTTAAGTATACTCATTATTAAGACCAGTAGTTGATGGCTAACCCGTAGTTAGTAACAAAAGTAGCTAAACGAATCGTCTTGTTCCCTTAATCGGAGATCACCCGTCCACTCGGCAAACCAAAGAGAGCTTGTTTCTGAACTTCCCTTTGCTAATCAATCGTTGAGTTAACATCACTCGGCTTGTTCTCAACTCTCTCCTGTTGGGGTCTTACTAGTAGTGCGGTAGGACGATAGTATGCTCTTTTGTCCGCCCAACCTAACTCTTTACCGTCCAATTAGTCTTCAACTAGAGGATTGGTTAGTTCAATTTAAGTTTACGAAAAGCAAAGATATATATTATAATATATATATAGCCCAGAATATGGGTCTTATAGGCCGTGCATTTCATTCTTCGATTCTAATAAATAGAGCAAAACTTCGGCAAACCCAAGGAAAGGCCAAGGCGAAGCGATACATGCCTCCACTAAAGCCATGTCTTAAGCGACCGTCCACTAGGCAGTTCTGCCGAAGATGCTCTTTCCCGTTACTCCGACTAGTGAGGAACTCGAAACGCCCTCGGAAGATTACGAAGACTGGGCTGCCGACGAGGCCCCTCAGAATGGTCCCATGGCTCGGTTACAAGCAAAGATACTAAAGCGATGGAAACCCAATTCTCATGAAACTACCGAATCCCTCAGAAACAAGCTGGAGAGATAACTAACCCACCCAAGAACAAGGAGCTGAAGAGCGGATGGTTCCCGTCCGATTTGCAAATAGCTTGAAAATGGGGGCTTTTAAGCACACTTGAAAGACCCTGTAAGCCAAGAGGAGGGAAGAAATGCCGTGTTGCTTAGCTCTTATCTGCCTATAAAATAAAGAGAGTTTTGGCCATCAACACCGACAAGACCAGAAGGAACAGAAAGAAGGACTCTAACTCAAGAAAGAAGAAAGTCAATTTCAAGTTCTCGTACTTCCGGAAGAATTCCTCCTTCTACTGTACTGTACTGTAAGGTAAACCTTCTCATCCTCCTAACGTTTGATTTTCGGTACTGAGGTTTCTTACATTTAATGAGCTTAACTTAAGATGTCATCCACGCAAATGAGGACCATGCAGCTATAAAATCAAGTTATCAGCAATATAAATAATGTATTGGTACTCAAGCAATTATCAGCTCAGGTCTTGATGATTTGGTAGATTACTGTCATTGCCCAAATGCAATGATTTAAAATCAGTTCACTAGAATGCATACCAGCCAAATGAAGACATCAGTACCATGATCAAGAACAACCGCAGCATCAGATTGCATAGCAAGATCATATGCTGGTAGTTCCTCAAAAGTCCCACCTTCTCGATGCATTAGACAGCGAGGTGCCAGCATACGAAGGGATAGGTCAAAGGATGCATTAAGGAATAAGGAGCGCAAAACAGACCTCTCATCTTCATGACCAAGTATACTTCCCAGCAGAGGGCCTCTTCTAAGATGGAATAAGATTTCAGGCAATAGCGAGAGCTCTTTAGGATACCGATGAAGTTTTGATTTTGGCACCTGGGAACCAAACTTAATAGCAACATCTTTAATTCTCTCGTCAAGTGTTAGCCTCATATCAAGAGCATCATTAAAGCTTTTGGCTCGCAAAAGAGTCCTTTTACCAATTATAACAGCCGCCACTTCATCTTGTACGCTCTCTAGATAAGCTGAAACGCTATCCACAGTCGGAAGTCGAACAGTAATCACTCGTGAGATATCAGCTTGATAAACATTTGAATACTGAATTGCAAATTGGAAGTGCACAAAATTGCTTTTAATATCTGCACGATTCTCCATTGACACTGCAAAACTTTGGGTTTCTTCAACACTCAGCATCTGAATAGCGACAGCACTGTCATTCTTTAAAGATTCATGGCTATCCACATGGGCCTCCTCACCAGGTCCCACCACTTGACTAACAAAAATACTGTCTGAACACCTAATTTCAAGTAAACCATGAGAACCGGCAGCCCTTGAAGATGCTCTCTGCAGATTCACACCAAATGCTTCCCCAAAATCATCATGAAGAATCAAAACGCCTCCAGAAGATTTTGTAAGAGGCTGCAGTAGAGGAACACGTACAGGACATGTCCCAGCGCAAAGTATATCAACCACTGTATTGCGGCGATGAGCCTCAGAACCTAGATTATCCATCCACTTTAATGCCGATTTCTGCAAGTGCAAATAGTTTGGATGGTTAAGAGAATGAGGTACTGAACCAGGGCCATAAGTACATGGTCCACCAGCACACACAATTATCCGGCTATTTCCTCCAGGCCTTTTAATAACCCCTCTTGACATTTCAGCAGATGGCCCCTGAATTATTGCCAAGGCAACCTCCACCGCAGTACCCAAACAACGGTCTCTCTGAACTTCAGGCAGATTCAGTTTATATGGCGTCAATGACGACAGTATTGCATGCGCTACAGAAAGAGAAGCATGAACAGTTGACAAATATACCCCAGTTCCATAGATCAATGCCCTTAAGGCGTCCTCACTTGGTGATTTGTCACCAGGAAGTACATCAGCAGATGCCACTGATTCTTCAGAGAAATCATACACTGAAACCATGCGGCCATAAAGCACAATTCCAAGTTTAGTTGTTGGGGGCAAGGTGTCCACAAATGCATGCAAAGAGCTCTGTAGATGTTGTATGTGTTGTTCGTCTAAACACTCATCGATCACCAGAACAACTGGGGCCGATATCCTAGATTCTGACACTGGAACGTAACCAGGTCTTCTAGTGAGAGTCTGGATATAGTCAACCAGAGGAGATGATAGTTCTGGAAGATTTCTGAGCTCTTCTTTGCTTGGAGCTATGTATTCCCCTTCACTTCCATTTAAATTCCTACATATTACACATTGCCATTGGCCTGAACCAAGTAAGATATTGCAGTAGAGATTGGCATAAGCACCGCAATTTTGGCAACGATGCGGATCACGTTGAATAATCTGAGGTCCTGGTGAAACCTCCCTGCCTGGAGAAACTATAGCCCCGAATCCCAAACTGGGTACATTGGCTAGCT
>NC_023209.1:475000-482500 GCF_028751815.1 Salvia miltiorrhiza
TTTCAACCGAGACTTAGCGACGATTTCCACCTTCTCTTGACAAACCAGCTGACCTTATACGCCCATCTAGCCCGTGCCCCTACTATTCATGTCTACCCGGTCAACTCCTAGTGAAAACATCCCTTCCCGACCTCTTATTCTGGTGTGGATGGCCTGTTTACGCCTTTTCACCTGATGGTGGGAATTTCGACTTGATAGGGGTTTTGTACCTTCTTCTTCAGTTGAGGCATATAGGGTCAACTCCAACCCTTACAGGGAATCATAAAACGATGCCCATCCTGTTGCCTTTGACTGCACATTGCGATGGTGCTTCTACTTTTCACGCGTCCCCGGCTAAATCCTATCTTGAACCACCCTTTCTTCTTCCGCCAACGTACGTCGATGTTCTGTTTTCGACCTTTGCTTTGGGTGTTGACGAAACTCCTCCACTTTCTACTTTTATTGACATTTCCGCCTTTGAAGATAGGAGTACTTTGCCTATACTTTCGGGGTTACCGCTACTGGTGCCAATGAAACCTTCCAAGTCAGGAGCTACTCTCCCGAGGTATTCCATGGGTCGTCACAACTCAGGAAGTGTCCACTTTCCCCATCTAATGACAATCTTACTCCTCAGTCGAAACACCTATCACAAGGACTGACGCACGTGCTCTTGCTGCCCATTCTTCTTCTTTATATACGCTATTTATTCCTACTTTTCCCATTTCTACTATTTCAACTCGGGGATTTCACAAGTGATCACCTTTCTGCCGATGGGGCTAATTCCGACTATGCCTTTATATAATATAGGAGTTTTCACCCGCCATTGCCAACCTTTGCCCCAAAAGCAAGGTAAACGCTGCCCTCTATGTTGCTCTTCCCTGCCTCTCACGCGCGTGTTCTTATATTAATGGATCCCCCCCTCAACTAATACCTCGAACTCGTTGCTCAAACCTCCCACTTCGCCTTTGGGTATTCGATTTCTCTTCTTCCAATTCCCGGTTTCTCAATTGTTGACCTATTTCAATCTTCTGATAAACCCGCCTTTGCGCCTACCAATTCCGATGTCGATGTACTATTTTCCGTATTTACTTTTCCTGTTGATGAAACTGCAGCTCTTGCCTTTGTTCCGGGTCCTTGTCTTCGAAAGAACGAACCAATGGAAAAAAGACCTGTACTTAGGGTATTGTCGCTTGTCTTTGCTTTTTTAGTAGGATGGTTTACTCGCGATTGTTTTTCCAAGAGTTCCGGGCATCACATCCGCGTAAGAGAAGGAAGAATTGCTATTCCGGCTGCCCTTTTTCTCAAAGACCGACGTAACATAACAAATAAAGAAAAAGTCCTTCGGGTCTTCTCTTCGAATTACCACTTTGACATGCTTTTCATTTTGAGCTAGTTGTTCTTATAGCAAATCTCTCGTAACTAAGAAGGAAAAATGGTCCTTCGGGTCTTTGCTTTCCTACCAGGGACTTGATACGAACAGGGACCTGGATTCATGAGTTGATTAGTGGGACTCCAAAATGCATACCAGGGATACCGATGGATTCATTCACAGATTGATAGAGAAGGAAGAAAGATCAGGGATTTCAAGTCAATCCCGAAGAGAACAACTAAAACTAACGACTTTATCCGAGCTTTGCTCAAATTAACTCAATAACTCAGTACCGGCTCTTGACAAAAAGGAAGTCAACGAAGAACTACAACTCGAGGGATGGCGCTTGAAGCCCCTCCTCATTAGCTCCTCTTTAGTCCCCCTGGACAAAGCAACAACAACGAAAGGGATGCAGAGCTACAACAACTCTGAGCGAAAGAACAAGGAACAAAAACGAATTAGCTACTGTTACTGGCTTTTAAGCTACGTTTTCAGACCGCCCAAGGGAATCTATCGTGAAGAGGTCCGAAATGCCGATTAGCTTTGCTAAGTGAGGCTCCTCAGGCGAAAGAACAAAGAGGCAACCAGGGAAGCAGAAGTAAGCCCAGGAGTCACTTCCACGATTGATGAACAGGCAATGGAGCCAAAGCAACGTCCGACTTACCTCTCGTTTGAAACCGTTAGCTTGTTATTAAAGCAATCGCAGGATGTTCAAGAAAGGCAAGAAACAGCAGGGGAGTACACAACCAAGGACCTTTCAGCCATTGGTGCGCCCAGTCCGATGTGAGAACAGGAACTCTTCTATCCACTATCACTTACCAGAACTCTCTCGCGAAAGAAGCACCGTTAGTACCATAAGTAGAGCTACAGGAACAAGAGAACAACTGCCCTTACTTTCTTGCTAGAGCAGCACCATAAGTTTACCATAGGTTACCAATTATCAAGGGTTAGCAACACCATATTCGTATTAACTCTTTAACAGCCACTAATAGAGCCATAGCCAGAGCCCTTGGGCATGGCAAGAGCGAAGTCGGAAGAAAGACGTAAGGCCATGTCCGGGACTTCCTTCCATACATTGGCAAATAACCGGGTTCGTTTAGCTCAGAAAAGACTGTAAGCAACGCTATAGCTAGGGTCAGCCCGAGAGCAGCAACGAGGACATAGTTCGAGTTAGTTGGCTCCAGTCAAAGCAAAGACAAGGATCGCAGATCCAAAGATAAGTCTCCAAAGAGATAGGATGCGGGCTACCGAAGAGATCAAGGAAAGCTGTGTTGCTCAACGGACATGGACATGGCAACCGACATAGACAAATAACCGTGTTTCCTAGACCCCGCCAAAGCTATTGTTGCTGAACCGGTATTCACTTTGCTCCCTCCAATGACATAGCCAATGACAAGGACAATCCCGCCACTAACCGGAACGGGTAGCTACGTTGGAAGTTGAACCTCTTACCTCTATCGATCGGGAACCCCATCCGAGGGCTTCCCTCACTTGGATGCGATTCTTTCCCGAAACCGAGGCTCATCCACGTTCCGATTCCTTAAAGCAAAGTCGGAAGTTTATCAATAGATTGTCCAATACCTGTTGTTCGTACCGGTTGGTTAACTCTTTGAATACCGCTACTAATAGGGCCCTAGCTCTAGCTGCACTTGAAGGGCTATATCGGTCGGGATACTCCTTCGGCTTCCCTCTCTTGTTAGCAAAAGGAAGTAACTCATAAACAACGTGGGAAGTGGAATTAGTAGCAGCACCATATCCGTATTCCTGATCCCTTGCTAGAGCCACTACTAGGGCCCTATCCTTAGCCCTATTAGTAGCGGTTAAATCGCGAAAGTAGGAGTCAGGACAGTAGCGGAGAGTTCCTGGCATCATCGCCAGAACCTATTTTTACCGACGAACCTGCGCTTTTAGAAGACCGAAAACGTTTATTTGGATATCCATGGGAGGAAGCCACCGGACAAGGACTTACGTCTTGGTTACGGGAAAGCCTTTTATTTTAGCCAGGGAGCTTGCATTGTCTAGGGCTACTCGAAACGGTTGGGAAGCCGCAACAAGCACCATGGTAAGTACGGGTTTAAGACTTGTTCCACTCCTTGTAAGCTTGGTGAGCCAGGCTTGTACTAGCTTCTAAGACAGTTGGTTTGGGTGTTTGTTTACCCTTTGGACAGGGCCTTCCCCCGAACTTCCTCAGTACATATGGGGAAAGATGAGTTAAATAGTTATACTTTCGTTCCCGGTATTCTAGTTTATCTGATGTAGCTACGGGTCGCCCTAAACCTAGACCTATTGATTGGCCGATTGGATTAGATCTTTCGTTTAGCTTGTAAATCACTGATCCTTATTGAGGCCGGTTGAGGAAAGAACTTCTAGGGAAAGATAGCAGCCGGGTCGCCATATTGATTGGTTTAGAAAAGAAGATTTCACTTCTAGAGTGCACATATCGAGGGAAACCCACTATTGATTATTCTGGCTTTTTCCTATTTATAGGCGCGGCCACATATCACGAAAATCCATCATCGGATGGCGTTGTCAACCAAAACAAAAAAGGAAGGAGCCATCCTGGTCGGTCGTGAAGTCTAATTGCTAAGATCAGAAGGCTCTGCTTACACACCAGACCAGTGGAAGCATTTTCATTGTAAGCCGGGTGTAGTGAAAATGGCTGGTTTACAATCTCATTCGAAAGTCCAGGAATACGAAGTTAGAGCAGGGCTATGTAATCCCCTTTCCGCTTTCCGCTTAAAAGAATTGCGCCCGACCCATAATCAAAGTAAAAGTGTGCTCAGCTGGGTAGAACCTTCCTTATTCTTAAGGAAGGGCGGAGCTTGTTTGAAGTGAAGACCAACTATACATGGCGAAAAGGGCACTCTTGGCATGGTGAAACCGCCTCTGTGCGTGATTATACCATCGAGGCCCCTTTCTCTTTCTGCGCCTTTTCCTTACAGACTCTGGCTGCTCGGTTACGTGCTCGGGTGGGATACGAAACGATAAGATCTTTCCTTCTTTCAGCCTAGCCTTCCTCAAGAAAGATATGTACCCCCTCCCATTCTAGTTTAGCTCTCCGCTATTATTATTCCATGCTGCAGGCTGGTACGTCTTGACTCAAAGTATAGTTATTCGTAGCATTGTAGCAGCGAGAAGTCCCGTCTAACCTCATGTACCCCATCATACCATGCTCGATCGGAGGCTGGCTTGCGGTTGAAAAAACACACACGCCGAGGGTAGCACACATCTTATGAAGCGACGGTCAGGTCTCTGTCTCACTCAGTAGGCACACTGCTTCAGAAAGACGGAAAGCTGAGAAGATATGCTGCCAAACTAGAAAGTCGAAACTAAGAAAGATAAGGGTTTAAAACGGGTGCCAGAAGTCCCTTCCTGTGTTAAAAAGAGCTAAACAGCAGCTATTGCCTTTGGCATTGGCCCTTTACCAGGACAATCGGTGCGGAAGAGTACTGGATTTGTAGAAGTCGAAGAGTTCCTTCTTTCTTGCTTTGTTCTTTCCTGTTGTTTTCTTTGAATGATGAGTTGTCGGGACCCTTGTTAGGAAAGGAAAGGTTTGCTAACTCTTCTGAACTCTAGTTTCCTATCTATTTAGTATGACCTTTCTCGGTTCCGGCTTGCTCAAGAAAAGAGGACGTAACTTTCTCAGTGTCTTTCTCCTCTTGTTCTGGAGAGGTGGCTACTTTGTTGCATGGTTTGATCGGAAAGGTGGATACATTCTATCCCGGTTCCTTTGCTATTAGCCCTTTAACGGTACCAAGAGACAAAGAAAAGGACCTGAGCCTGAGACAAGGGCCCTTTACCCTGAGGCTATTTGAAGCTTTCCCTAGGTCTTAGGTACGAAGAAAAAGACAAGGGAAGAGACAAATACCAGGTAAAGAGACAGGTCCAAGGACAAGGCCAAGGTCTAGGGTCAAGGGCAAGGGTAAAGGTCCAATGCCAAATACCAGGTCAAGGGAAGGAACCGGGGCACGTACTTGGCTCAGAAAACAGAGTAGTTCGAGTTCCTTTGTCGACGAGTTGGATTATGGCAAAGCTGAGCTAACTCAAAGGAGAAAGGGGGCAATTAGAAGGACAAGCGGGAGAAGCATCAGTAGAACTGGCAGCCATCCACAGAGCGGAAAGCCTTATCTTATATAGTACAGACGTGTGGCCAGACTAAAGGGAAAAGAGGCATTTTCAGAGCTGATCAGTGGGAAAGTCGAGCTAAATAACCAGTTTTTCTTTCTAAGATCTTGTGTATGAAGACAGGTAGCAAAGGTAGTCCTTAGCAGGAATGGGCTTATAGCCAAAGAAGTAGTGAGAATTCCTTTTTGGTACCAGTTGAGAAGAGGTAGATCGGTCTTTAGTGCCAATCTGTCGAAGAAGAAGGGGGATTCGCCCCATAAATTCATTAATATAGTAGAGCTGAAGTAGAAGAGGCAGCCCATCCTTTGCAAATAAGAGGTCAGATCTTAGCAGAAACCCTTAAATAGTACCAGATTACAAGAACAAGAATAGGGCAACAGTAGCTTTCCTCCGATGAAAGGGGTAAACCCTAGAGCAAATAGAAGGGCTGCAGCTGATCGGTCTTCCTTTAACTTTAATAACGGGCATACTTTAGATAGAGCTAATTCAAGGGAAAGCCCTGTTAATCCCGAGGGAGAAGCAGTAGTCGATGAGTTGGTGGATGAAAGACAGAAGTATGAGCAGAAAAGCTGAGGGAGCTAATTCCTTTCTTTAGTTGATGAGAGGGTATCTTGTGGCTGAAGAACAGGCTTACCAGCCAAAACCGGTACTATATTAGTAGTGGGCATTCGTCGATCTCAAGAATAGGGCAAAGCTGAGGCTAGAGCAGGAGATAGGTATCTCTTTCCACCGGTAGCGAAGGAATCAGAAAAGAAAGGGCAGTTCCAGGCGCGTAAACCGAAGTGAAGCAGCAGCCTTTTATCAAAGAATGGATAACAAAGAAGCTTTTCGGAGGCCTTAGCTGCCAGTTTCGCACTATAGATAGGAGGTCAGCAGCAGATTGGTATCTCTTTTCTCGATCAATAACCGGTAATCCGGAGCAAAAGAAGAGGAAATCCAGGGCAGATCAAGATGGTAATATCCGCTCTGGTGGGGAAAGCTTCCACTAATCCATGAGAGCTGAGGCAAAAAGAGATCGCTAATCCTGTCCTAACTTCATTGAAAACTTGATTACATTTACTAAGTGACACATGAGACGAATGAGACAGATCATCAGTTACAGTTGAGACTGGTGGGTTCACTATTGCCAAGCCGTCTTTCGAGCTATCAGTTACAGATAGATCAGATAGAAAAACCTCCCTTTGATGAGACTACGAGGGCGGCTGCAGATGAGGTTGAGGAACTTTCTTCTTCCTTTCTCAAAGCGATGGTTTTCTTATTGATCCTTCCATAGTCACCCTCTGGTATATCCTTGAAAGCTTCCTCTTTACCCGATCTGAAACCGTATTCGTGTTCGTTAAAGCTTATTCCCTCGATCTTAGACTTGAGAGTAGTCAATTCGAAAGAGTAGATATCTGTGTGCATACCTCCGCTGTAGGTGTATAACTTATAGTAAGCGATCACACCAATGCCTAGTATGATGATGATTATCAAGTAAGCAATGATGAGAATGATGAAGTAAGCAATCCAACCTTTCCATAAAGTGATTCTCTCTACAAATGATTGGAAGGGTTTAGTGATGGAGATGGAGTGAGGATTTCTTCCATAGGTAGCCATTTGATCGCCACTTCTGGAGTAGTCACAGCTATATTGGAGTGAAAGCTTGTAGGCTATAGCTTGATATCCAGATCCGTAGGTTTTCCGTAGATGCCATATTCGTTCCCGCAAGTGCCATAGTCTTCATATAGGTCAAGGTTATAGGGATGGGGTGCTAGGTGGTGGAGGCGGGTGAGGAGATCAGATGCGGAAAGGAGAGTCAAACGGAGCCGAGTACTGATCAAGAGAGCTACTATCCACAAGCAGCTGGGAAGAGACCAAAACTGGAGCTGATTAAGATGCGTTCCAAACCAACCTGAGCTGATCGTGTCGACCAACTACAGAGCTGAGATCAGAAGCCGCATCCTTGAAAGCGGCGGTTGCTGAGTATCTCATAACTACGAACATCAGGAGAGAAAGCGCGGAAGTAGTTCAACAAGTCCGATATTACT
>NC_023209.1:487500-499236 GCF_028751815.1 Salvia miltiorrhiza
TGACCATGGGATTATTTAATAAAGAAGGTACCTCACCCTGTAAACCCTCTTGCCCACCACTAGTCGCTCTGTTGGTTAGCTGGGAATGAATGTAAACAAATTCTCCCTACCTGCGAGCGAGTTCGACTTCTATGACTAGCGGAACTAAGGTTATTACATAGATAATATATATACTCAAACCAACTACTTCTACTAGGTAAGAACGTTGAGTTGAGCTCCTATGCGTGGATATGCGACATGTCCCAATCTTACTGTTATCTCATAAATAGGTCCCTGGTGATAGAGTGAATATCGAATCATCAAGAACTCGGAGAGCATCTCTCCCAAACCCTAGTAGAGGGGACACAACCGAGTACCCTTCTCCTGCCAGTGTGAACAACAGGCGGTCATGCGCTGTACACTAGGGAAGTTGAGTCTTTACTCATCCCAAGAATCCGGAAAAGGCTAAGACAGGGAGAAGTTGTCACAAAGGGGGCGGCAGAAGTAAGTTCAAGGTCTGCAATAAGGCATGACAGAGGCCATTGAGAGTCTCTCAAGCAGATTAGCCGGGATGGTCGAAAGAGGATGGATGTTTGTACTATGACGAAGAAGACCTTCTTTGAATCATGCTTGAACGTGCCCTTAGGGCTTCAGAATGCATGTCAAGGCTTCCATGCCCCAGGATTCTAGCGATTATTAAATCGAATTTAGGGCAATGTAGATAAATTCTGACTAGATCGATTCCCCATCTCTATGGATTCTTAAAAAGACATACTTTGGAGAGTACCATCAGGGGATGTCAAATCCTATCTTTTGCCCCTTCTACTCGTGTCTTGCATTTGGCTGGAGGCAATGGAACAACACCATCGGGAAACTTCGGACAAGAAAGATCATAAGTGACGAAGTGGCACCTCTTAGCCTCTGCCTGGCTCCTCGATCCTTCATTCAGTCTAGTCTTTTGTGCCAGAAGAGTGCGGCAAGGAGGAGATACTAAGCAATCAAAAGGATGCAAGCAAGGAAGCTCGAAGAGCTCTCTAATGCATATTCGACTGAGCTACCTTTATACTTTATAAGGGGCTGAAAAGAGCTCTTTGTATAGGTTGGGTTTTCTGGGCTTTGATGCTTACCTTATTATTTTATTTTATTATGAAAAGGGGAAGGTTTTATAAAGGAGCTTTTCAGCCCTTTTGCTGGATTGTTGGTCCGCAGCCCCGCCCTATAGAATGAATAAGGAGAGGTTTATCGATGACCGAGCCACTCTTATACTACTCCTTCTCTCACCCCCTTGTCACTTACACTTAAAGGGCGAAGTCGCGGAAGCGAGTCTAAAGGCCAAAGAGTCATCTTTGAAGCCACGAATTAGTCCTTACTCATAGTAGAGTGTAAGGCAGGTTTGGGTATAGCAGGACTTGAACCTGCGACCATTAGGTTAAAAGCCCAATGCTCTACCAACTGAGCTATACACCCAAAAAAAGATGTAGTAGGAAATAAGGATTGGTGCGGAAAAGAGGGTGGCCCCCCTTCCCTTCTTCTCATCATATTAAAGGAGCGCGGTTCCGATTCGACAAAGGTAGAATGCCTGGTCGAAGGTCCAGTACAGTAGGTAGCAGGCGTGTTCGTTTTGGCTCCCGAGCGAGAACGAGAAATAGGCGATGCACCATCCTTGCTGCTACGTACGTTTTCCTTGACTTGACAGATTCATCCAATTGAATCCACACTCAAAGGAGGACCACACGGGGCTCGACGAAAGAGAAAGTATCAAAGAAACTTCTTGGGGTTAGCAGTGAAAGAAAGAGCCCGGCATTCATTTCTTCATTCATATTCATAGCTGAGTCTACTAAAAGAGGGACCAGTCTCATCGTGGTGATTAGAGGACACCTCTGATCGTTCACCTCTAATGTGACACGTTCCCTCCCAGTTATATGATCAAGGGGATCAGTCGGCTAGAGAGCGGGGCTATTCTTCTTCCGAGGAGACAAAGTCGTCCCTTCTACTGACCGAACCCTCAGTTCGGAGGTCTTCGTCAACATGTTACGAAGCTCCAGGCTTCTAGGGTCACCATTACTTGACTTAGAAAGGCAAACATCTGGGCAAGGGAAAGCGCAGTGCGCCTGGTGCAAATGGCTTTCTTTTTTCATGATATACCAATCAGAATGGAAGGTCCTCCCTACGTACATGATTGATAGAATCACTACGTAGGGAGGGCGGTCAACTTGATGCGGTGGAGGCATGAGTGCAGTTCGATCTTGTGGTGTATTCGTTTGTAGTGAGTAGGGCCTCCTTCTCGTTGATCTCAGTTCGCCTCCGCTCTATTGAAAAGTCGGAATTCCTACGGCGGTTTTGTCAACGAACGCGTCTCGGGCCGGATTGACTAAGCTAACCAACCCTTAAGTTTAAGTTAAGGAGGCTCTTCCATAATTGGGTGCTCTGCTTTAGTGTGATTGACAAAGGCTAGGCTAGGTAATACCCAAAACAAATGAAAAGAGATCGGAGTCGATAGTTGGCAGTTGGAAAGGAACTTGATCCCCCCAAAAAAAGGGGGGGGAAGCTGCGGTCGAACTCTAATTCTGGAAAGAAGTCGGGGCCCTTTCACTTCGAGTTCCTTCCTTCGTAGCCAAATCTGATGATACGCTTTGGCGATCTTACCTACCAAATAAAAGGCCTGCTAGGTGATCGAAATCGCTCAGGTCAGTGAGGACTCATTCACTCACCTACTCCTTATCTATTTAATAGTCTCTTCTCTTCCATCTACTGAATTCAAAAGGCGACCCGCCGCGCCGGGCTGTAAGATAGAGCTGTTGTACTACTTGACTGGTAAGAAAGAGCTTCCGTAAGAACTGGAATACTCTTGTATGTACGGTAACCCTCTCTTCCGCTACTGGTGGACTGTTGCACAGAAAGGCCGACAGAAGCAAGGTTTCTTAGCGCGCTTTTCAAGCGCTTAGCTTCTGCTAGCGGCGGGGCGCCATGTTGTTCAGTTGAAAGCCTAAGCCAAGAAGGTACGAACGAAGTGACGGGCCACTTTCGAAGATAGGGGGCGGCTTTCTTGTGGTAGTCATTGCGAGCATCTCTCCTCTTCTCTTCTCTTAGCGTGCACAGTTTGCTTACATGCCGCCTTAGGCACATCTCTCTTTCTTAGTTTCACGCTGGCCTAATGAATATGAATGAAAGTAAGTCTTTTAGTAAGCGTATATAAGCAGCTTTTTAGTGTATAAGCAATTCTTTAGTGGTCGCACCGAAAGGTACGTACGGTGGAGGTTGGTTGAAGATGATGTTACGCGGCGTTCAGAACCAGTCTTGAAGTGGAAGTGAATGAATTAGAAAAAACGAAGAAGTAAGGAAATGAGACGACTCTTTCTTGAACTATATCATAAACAGATCTTCTCCTCTACACCAATCACGAGTTTTTCTCTATTTCTCTCGTATATCGTCGTAACGCCCTTAATGCTAGGTTTTGAAAAAGACTTTTCATGTCATTCCCATTTAGGTCCGATTCGGATCCCTCCGTTGTTTCCTTTTCCTTCCGCACCCTTTCCTCGAAATGAGAAAGAAGATGGTATACTTGAATTGTATTATTTAAGTGCTTATTGCTTTCAAAAAATCCTACTTCTACAATTGGTGGGTCACCGGGTTATTCAAATAAGTCGTGTTTTCCGTGGTTTTCCCATGTTACAACTTCCGTACCAATTCGGTCGATCCGGAATGGATCGGTTAAACATTCCATTAGGGAGCCTGGTCTTGACTCTTCTGTGTGGTATTCATTCTCGTTCGGCTCTTGGAATCACATCCAGCAGTGGTTGGAACAGCTCGCAAAATCCAACCACTTCACCTACTTCATTGCCCCCAACCCTTTCTCGTACCTCTATTGAAACAGAATGGTTTCATGTTCTTTCATCGATTGGTTATTCCTCTCCGTTCGTATCTCTTTTTCCAATTTCGGTCTCGATTAGTTCACAAGATTGAATGGCCGATTCTCCTCCGGACCCTCGATTCGATTGTTTTCCAAGAATGTTGAGCCGGGTATGTAAGCCTGGGAACCTTTTTTTTTTTAAAATGAAAGAAGGGCTTTCGGTTTTTTCACCCTGTTTTGGTCTTGCAGCTATTTTCAAATTTTAATATTATAAAATAGTTAGTTGAATCTTTTATTTAGAAGAAATAAACTATATATGTCCAATCTCTAGTGATGGTGGGACCAACCAAGCCAAGATGTATGTCGTCCAACCCGACCTCAGACTCTTTCTTCCCGACCTATTTGACTCTCTGGCCGCAGTTATTTAGGTGGTATTCCGAGATTGAAGAGATCGAATTCCTCCCGGGAACACACGAAAGAAAGATATGAACTGGGTAAATAGAAATGGAAAAGAGATGTTTCCAATTCATCAAAATGTGAAGCTTTTTCTACATCCATATGATCTGCTAAAGTGGATCGGTATTGACCATATAATAAAAGAAGATCTTGGTCCATGGAGTCCCAAGAAGGTAAGAACTCCAACCTGTCTGATGCTTCTTCGGCCAAATACAATATACAAGTGGGACCTGCACTATGAGCAAGCTGTGCGAAAAACCACTTCTTTTTTCCGGTTCCGAAACAACTTGGGTGAAAGAGGGTTCTACCGGGAAACCATGGATTTTTGAGTTTTCGCCATTGGTTACTGGTTGAGCCACTGGAATGGAATGAGATAAGAATCTCTGTAGATCTTTCTTCTCCACTTACTCGTAACAGGCTTTTCTTCTGTAGAATACTTCTTCCGAATGGCATAATTGTCCGATTTCTTCCTCGATCTTCAAAGAAAACTGACTCCTCCTTCTCTTTTAGGATAAGATCGTCGTTGGTCCTATAACTCCACTTATCGATGACTTTCTTTTCTTATGAAAAAGCTTCATTGGTACCACACCTAAGACCGCTATCTAGCCTTCTTTCATGACTTTTGAAGCTTGCTTTGACAGGTCCGGATTCAGCTCCAAAACGACTTCCTTTCTTTATAGTTTTCCCCGTCAAGTTTTTGAAGACTCGCCCTCGAGTCGTTGTTGAAGGGTATCTCTCTCTACTGTGGATGCGCTACCTTCTGTGAGTGCTTTCTTCACCATAATAAGGAGAAAGATTGAAAGTGTCCTCATACGATGCTGGTAGTTCAATCTTGTATTGTAGGCATTTTCACCAATGCGTTTGAGAACTTTGAATGGTCCATCAGCTCTAGGCTTGAGCTTAGCAAATTGTCCTCGCGGGAAAGGCTCCTTTCGAAGATGAACCCACACCAGAAGTCTTTCCTGTAGTACACATTCGATTTGCGAAATTATGCCTGTGAGCTTTAGTCTGACTCCGCTGCCACCATCATCGAATCAAGCAAGTGCCACTCCTATAAATGATAACTAAACCTATGTCACTGGCCTATCTCTCCCCAACTATGAGCTGATTGAGCGAGAACTCGACTGCCTGTAGGCTGTACGGGACTGCGCCTCGACTGCACAATGTCCGAAGACCTGATACTCGCTCGGGGTAAAAGAGCTCGTTCTCATGCTGACTTCAGGCAATGTTGAGAACAACCCGGACGCCCCCATCCGAATCAGTATGTCTCGCCCCGGCTTCTTTTCTCTCTTCTCTAGCTACCTAGACTTCGTGTGCTATCTCTATATGATTGACTTTAGCTTAAGAGTCTAATTCAACTAGAAAGGAGGAGTTAGTTACTGGTAACGGAGCTAAGCTGCTATGTTGTTTACTTCGCTACTGAGTTTTAGTTGAGGTAGTAGCCGCGTAAAAGCAATGAGTTCGTTGTGCTACCTACCCCCTTGCTTAGCTCAAGAAGTACTTGTACTATCAATGAGTATTTGGAAGGTTCTTGGTGTAGTAGTTCGTTAGAAAGTGTCATAGAGTACTTGTAGCAAGGAATCTGACTTGATCTTATCCTTTGCTTTAGTCTTGCTAGTAGGGGGGAAAGAGTTGACTAGTGAACTCGAAAGTGAAATAAAGTATACTAATCAGTCATATGAAATTGCCCCTTAGTAAGATCTAAGTGGAAGGATTGGATCAAGTATCTCGGAATTGACTCCAAAAGAGTAGCCCTCAGGTCCTAGTTTTCCTTTGGTCTTTTATTCCGGGTATATGGAATTATGGAATACGGATATGGTGCCAGAAAGCGTTGTTAATGCGAGTTCAAGGAAAATGGCTATTTGCGAATGCTTTTTATCCTTGGTTCGTGGAGTTAGTATTTGATCCGCCTAATAGTTTTGGCAGAGTGAAACCACTCGGTACGAACACCCGAGACCTTATTCGGACTTCGCCGTGTTACATCGCTTTTCGCCATATGTACTGCTATTGTTCCGTTTGCTTGTATTTACCCTGGCTCTTGGACCCGATAGAAGGCAGACCTCCTGCGAAGGCGGCTATCGGCGATTCATTCAGCTAGGTGAGTTAGAGCTCTAGTAGTGAAATCAGGCTCAAGGTCCCTATTCGTAGAAAGCTTTTTAAGAGGAGTTTCGTAACCCTTGCGTTAAACGAGCCTCCTCTATTTGTTTTCCATTCCTAAAAGAGCGGCGTAACTATATAAGTAGCCCTCCACGGGTTTCCCTAGAGTGGCCTATAACGTGATTTTTGCTGCCTTTTCTCAAGGCATCTAGGGCTAATAAATAGTAGCTAAAAAATTTTTTAAATGCCATTTACTAGACGAGATCTTTGACTTATCAAGAAACTAAACCATAGCAGGTGGTATGAGTCGCTTTCGGTCGGTCATTTGGGGGTACTTCGGCATGTAAGGATTTTCCTTAACCAATATATCTTGGGTACTTTCTTTCCTTTTGGAACAAGCTTTTCTCACTAACCTGTAATGAAAGCACTGTACAAATGGTTACTATCACTGCCTTCTTGTTCTCTTCTGACTAGCTACTCGCTCACGCTTCCAGTTGTCCAACTTGGTTAGCATTCTAACACAAGGCTTCAACTCGGGACATGTCCTCAGCAGGTAACTAGCCATTGGAGAGTTCAGTGACTATATAAGCAATTTCCATGAGACTTGTTTTAATTTATTTGATAAACTACTATTATATATGACTGAAAGGTAGCTCCTAGTAGTGATACCGAAGGAATATCGCGACTTGGCGGCTAAGCGATTCTACTTCTGCCTTCGGATCCGAGTTTGAATTGGCTAGGCGGCATGAGCGGTAGTCAGTCCTTTTTCTGTTGATGCGGAAGAAGCGGCATGGTTTTGCCCAGAAATAAAAGAAGTTCACGCATTGGCAAACATATTTTCAAAGAGTAAGGAAGGGCTTCAACTGATCGGAACTACGGCTGCCACTCCTACAGGATCGGGATACTTTGATTACGTATTACGAGAATGTCGTTGAAGTAGGATCGCTAGTGGGATAGTCCAGTGGTACTCCTTGCCTCTGTTGAAACAAACAATTACCCAACGGGGACCGACAGACAACTTGCTTAGTAAAGTCTTTTATCTTCCATTCAGGGGTCATGAATGATTAACAGAAACGAAGGGTGAGTGCAACGAACTATACATTTTATATTAGTCTTGTAGCAAATAAAGGTCAAAGGTCCCGGTAGGGGTCAGCAGCGTCGGGAGGCGGAGGTGAACAAGAAGGACTCTCTCTCGCAGCCGATATCCCACCCTTCTTCCGTAAGGATGGATTCGGGCTTAAGCCAACTCGACCAAGTACTTTCCATTTGTAAATGGAGTGTAGTCTGTTAGTGCAAAAACCGACCTCGTAGGGTCCTCAACTAACAGAAAATGGTACCCGTACCTGAAACAACAGGGAAGGCAATGAATTCAAAAGACGAAGAGCGAAACCCAGGAAGCAGATACTCATCTTACTTAAACTGCAGAGCTACGCCACCCGATTCGACGAGTGAAAGAACTCTTGCTCCTAGGCTACAGACGCACCGAGTGAGGAACTCTAGGACGTTCGGGCCTCATTTTGATAAGTCCCTTCTCTGCCATAGGGTTCATTATAGATAACATTCATACGGAGGCATGCATTATTAATACAGTAGCTGAAGTCGCATACTATTATTCTTACACTAACTACCGGCATGTACTCCCATCCTACCATACAAACGTGTACTAATCAAGCAACAAAGTACACAACTTATCATACAGAAGTTGCACCCTTGAAACAAATACACTGACAAAGTACCTACCTTTTATTAGGTTATACAATATCAGAGTAAACCACCGAACAACCTTTGATAAAGTACCACTTCTCGGAGGAAAGCGGAAATCAAGCAATCGGATTATCCGGAATATACTTCAAAAGTGACTTCGTCTTGGCGGGAAGAAGGCACGGATAATAATAATAGCCGAGGAAGAACAAGAAGGCAAGGCGCGGTAGCTACTCTCTCCTTATACTCTGATAGGGCCCTTGAATCCACTCTAAAGACAGATCAAGACCATTCCAACCATTCATATGAAGACAAGGGTAAATCAGAACTCCAACAACTCTTAAGAGGCCGGATTCCTTACTTGCAGAACAAAACTACAAGCAAAACAAAAAGAACTTGAAAGACCTCTAAAGACAAATCAAGAAAGTCTTCTCCTAACTATTCAGTTAGTAAAAAAATCCCCTAACAAAACCAATAAAGCAGAACAAGAAGAAGAAGAAGCCCAAAGGCTAGTTCAGTCACTTCCGGATGAATAAGAGTTCTCTTTCTCGATCGAAAGAACCAACATCGGCTAAGAAGAATCGAATCATCGCCCGTTAGATTAAAGAAAGTGCCTTAATCGAAATTAAGTGTTAGCTTTCTTTCCTAGATGGAGATAATCCGCAAGTAGGAATAAGAGCATTGGGGATGGTCTACAGGGTTCATAACTACTCCTCTTACTACAGGACGCTTACCTAGCCAACGCTTGGATCCGGCTCTACCCAAACTTTTCTGGTTCGCCCCAACATTCCCCACTTGTCCGACTGTTGCTGAGCAGTTTTTGGATATCAAACGGACCTCCCCAGAAGGTAATTTTAATGTGGCCGATTTCCCCTCTTTTGCAATCAGTTTCGCTATGTTGCTTTGCTGGATTCTAGGTTTGGCAAGGGCTTTTTCGAACTAATCCGAAGGGTTCTTTGCTTGCAGATCTGTCCTCCCCTTGGATTCTATCTGTGGAAAGGGTTTCTTCGATCTTTTCTTCCCTTGTTTTGAAGGAGTTCTGAGTCCATGCCGGGAAGAAGAGGCTTGTTCTTCCCTTTGGTTTAAATCAAGGGGAATTTCTTTGCTTAATTGGGCTTTACATTGTATTGGTGAGCCGGGCTTAAGAGTAGTCCTTGGACGACAGGAATGAAATCTCCTGAAAGAGGTTTGTCAAAAGAACAATTTCTCGTAGATTTCGTCGCTAATCAGTTGTTCTTTTATTCAGGCTTTCGGTAAAGGAGAGGGTATTCTGCGCATATTTCTCTCTATAGGGACTTTCCTTTAGTTTAAGGTCTTTGACCATAAATTGTCTACAGTTAAGGAAAGAGATCCAACACGCTCCCAATCATGATTTGATTGTTTCAAGTATGGTTCAAGAAATGGACTAATCAGTTGTTTTCTTAGGAAGGACAGTTCTATTCTCTTTATATAGGACTTGATTGGACTCTGAATAGATCGATACACCGATCGTGAGTGTGAGTCATGACATCGCAACCCGTGCCGTGTAGTGTTCATCCTGGGCAAAGACAAGCCCGAGGAGAGGACGTAACTTTATCAGTCTATTTGCCTTTCCTTTCATGGACCATGTCTCGTACCATTCATACCACTAGCCCGCGAACTAGCCATAGAGTTGGATTTAGGAAAGAATGGAGATGGCGACCCGTTGCTAAGCGGTACTAAGCAAAGAGCTAAGTCAGTATGTGCAGCTGGGAACCAATATGCTCGAGCTTTCGGCTTGTTCCTTGACTTGGGAGTTCGCTTCCCCGAAAGGGTCTCTAACGAGAGTAGGAGGTGTACGACGGTTGATCAAAGGGCAGCAGAACAAACGGAAACAAGCAAAGACCGAGAAGAGGGAAGTAAAACGAACCTCATTGATCTGCACTTGACTCATGAAAAGGATGAGTTACTTAATAAAGATAAAGAAGGAAAGGAAAATACAACTCTTGAAGGTGAAGAAAGCCAAAGAACAAACCAGATAGAACAAATAATACAATGAATCAATCGACTTTGAATCATGAGGTAAGAAGCCAACCAGATGAAAGTTAAATAGAAATAGGAAAATACTATGCCTTGTCTCTTTTACCTGACTTCAGGCATTTGCCCTGGTATCTGTCTTTGTTCCTGGTATGGGCTCTTTTCTCTTTACTCGGGACAGAGCTTTGGGCTAGGGATCGGAGGAACACGTCTTACATTGCCTTTAACCAGGTTGTTAGAATCGATCTTAATCTCCCTGTAGAGGTATTCAAAGTTGGTTTAAAGGCTGCTAGCAGCTATTTGCGAAGGATTTTACTTTCTATAAGGAGACTGGTCCTGTTTAAGGTCCTCGCCCACAGAAATACATATATATCATAGTACACATACTGACCTGTATAGATACCAAGGATTAGCAGCAAAGAGGTGGCCGCGAACACCGCCGTAAATTAAATAAAGAAAGCCTTCGGCGCCTCAATGATGATGGCGACTCGCGAATCATTTTTCACTGATCACCAAATCTGGATTCTCGGCGCTTGATCTGTTTTCAACTCAGTCGGCTTGAGAAGAAAGCTTCGGGGGGAACCGAGTCTGACTGAGTCAACTCGGAGGGCTAGCACCTAATAGGCTAGCAGGAAGCTAGCAAATCACCGCCAAAGGGAAACTGTAAAAATATGCACGGACGAAAACCATCTCAGCTCTTCATATATGTGCTTCGATTAATCTTTGACCGGAAAACGCAGAAAGAGAAAAGGAGAAATGAAAGCTCTGATATGACTTGACAGCTTTGATTTCACGACTATAAAAAAGCTGGAAAAAACGATTTCATCGAACAATTATTGCCAAAATCTCGCATCACCACATGTATCTGTATTTTCATGCACACGAATAAATCCAAATCTGAAAATGAATGAGATGTTTTTGTTCAAAACTTCAATTAATAAGCAGTGTACTTACTGGAAAAAGGAGGAGGAAGCTAGCTAGGGTTTTGACTTTGAAAAAACATGTAGCATAAGAAGAATGGGTAATCTGATGGAAGTTGATGGAATTTTCCTCAGAATTTAAGCATCAATAAAGGAAAGTTTCCCGACATTGCTTTTAAGATAATCCCGGGAAAAGAGCCCCACAGCCCAATTCTTTTGCCAAATACTGCTTTATTTATATATTTATTAATATATAAATAACATTGTAGTAGAATTGGACTTATATTATTGGACGGGCGGCAGGTTACATCTATAGAAACATAAGTACGAGCTCTACATTAAATTTCCTCCAGCTGTGAACTTCCTTTTTGCGATTGATTATGAGCGGAAAATAAAAGATGATAGTGTACTTTCCTTGACGAGCAACACAAAATAAAATCATAAATAAAGAACAAAAAAGAGGCACAAAATCCCATTTACAATTTTCACAAAAAAAGCCGTCCTTTCGTAAATAAAAATCCGCCAAGAGAATATATGCCCCAAAAATGCTTTCAAGATTCAGTGTAAAGCAACAATTTGACCTATTGAATGTACCTATTTTAATGTTTGTTTTTAGGGGTTCTTGTCATGCGTTTTGCTCCATTTGTCTGAATATGTAGAAGATAAATAAATCAAACCATAAAAATACCCTTTTTGAAGCTATCAAATCTTCTAACTTGGACTATACGAGAGAGAGAG
>NC_020431.1:5000-12500 GCF_028751815.1 Salvia miltiorrhiza
ATCAATTGCAACGATTCGATAGACGGCTCATTGGGATAGATATAGATGAACAATACCCCCCCTGGAACCGTATAGGAAGTTTTCTCCTCGTACGGCTCGAGAAAAAATGACTTAATTCGAAGTTTTGTCTATGTATCCAATTCTAATAAATTAAATAACAAACGGGCTTATAAAATCAATTAGACTACGATTCCAGTCTTTTTTCTTCCTGAAAAATGAAAAAGAAACCGCTCGTACTCATAACTCAAGTCGGATAACTCTCAAATAGCTCAAAGAAAAATCTTTAGTGAATTTCATTTATTGAGTAGTCTTTACTCCCTTTCGTTTAGACCGGTTAAACGATTTCAAATTCTATTTGGATTCTTTAGTCGAATCCAGTTATTGAGACTATCGAAAGAATTAACAACTACAAAGGGTGTTTCCTTGTTTTTAAACCCTTTATTCCTGTTTTGAATCATTGGGTTTAGACATTACTTCGGTGTTTCTTAATCTTTTCAAAGTGGCAGCAACATACCCTTTATTTCTATTTATTTTATTTCTTTCTATCAAAGAATCCTATGGACGGTTGATTCTAGTATGATACACGTTGAATCGCAAAATTTGGATCAATTTCAACAAGTTTTGCTTTTGAATTGGAAACTTGCTCGAATTGGATCCTTTCGATTGTCCATATATTTACGAAGTTGTTCCAGTTGATTGGCATTAACCCTAGATCCCTGCCCCTGAGAAATGAATTAATACTTTCGGTTCGAGCTCCATCATGAACTATTTACAACCCGACAAAAAACGAAGGGTTCCAGTGTAACAGAACAAACAATGTCGAGCCAAGAGCACCTCATTTCTAGACAAATCGAAAATGGTGGATGTAAAAATCCACAACGGGTTGTGTCCTTCAAGTCGCACGTTGCTTTCTACCACATCGTTTCAAACGAAGTTTTACCATAACATTCCTCTAATTTGGAACCGGTATGGAATTGATTCAATTACGGAATCATGAATAGTCATCGGTTCAGCTGTCCATAGACATCGCAATCTACACTTTTTCTTCTATATATGAATATATAATACATGAAACAATATTTTTCTGAAAAAATCCTAGCAAGACAACATTTTTAACATATTTAACAGACTATATAGAATATATATAAACTAATAGAATATATATAAAATAGATAATAGAAAGAAAAAAGAAATCTATATCTATAATATATAGATATATATGGAAATAATATATAAACGAATAAGTTTTGGAATCTGCATCTTCAAGTGACTTAATAAGATAAATTAAACGATTTCCTACTTTTTCAAAGATTCCACGTATAGGGAATCATTAAAAATATTTCTATATTTCTAAATGAAATTAACTATAATTAAAATTAAATTAAACATCATTTTTGAATTTATTTTAGTTTGATTGGGTTGGGTTTGAAGAAAATTGGACAATAAGCACCGCCTTTGATCTTTATAGGCGGATCGGTCTTTCTTTTTGAAGTGACTCATCACTAATTTCAAATAAAGATTTGAAATAGATCAAAGAAACGAAGAAAGAAATAAGATAAGAAGAAAAAAATCCTTTTTTTTCATGAGATGTATAAAAAAATAATGTAAGTTAATATTTGCATTTTGATTCTTTTAATCAGATTACGAAAATCAAAATCGAACAAAAAATAGGTAAGATTTCTCCTATCTATTAGATAGACGGAACTGTTGTCACTATTTGTTGTTTGTTATAGATGTTTTATATCTACTATACTCTAGAATATGGGACTTGATCATTTGTTAATGAAATTCGAACAGACACAGATGTTTAAAGTAATATAGATTAACTGCTATCCACCCCCCCCACTTCCTTTTTAGATTATGTTATATTATGATAGGATTTATATGGGAATAATGGAGAAATGGATCCGTGCTGGGACGGAAGGATTCGAACCTCCGAATGGCGGGACCAAAACCCGTTGCCTTACCACTTGGCCACGCCCCATTTCAATTGCTAATTGACACTAAGAAACAATAATATTGTTATTGGTTGTTTGTCAACTCCAGCCCAAATAAATATCTAGAAAGATTCCATATCTATAGAATATAGATCTTCTAGATCTATAGAATAATAGAATAGACCGGTATTCGAATTTTGATACATATAGATACAGAATTCAACTGAATTTATTGATCATTACATAGAATTCAATTAAGATATTGTATGAAAGTATCGTTTCTTCTATTCTCCTTTGAGAATTGGAGGATTTTTGGTTGTATGTATTCAAAGAAAAAGAAGGATTTTTTGTCTACCTTATTTACATTTACTTTCTTTCTTTTTCCTTATATCAAAAATGCAACCAAAATGCAATTATCTCCAAGAACAAAATGTCTGTTATGCTTAATATCGTTAGTTTGATCTGTATTAATTCGCCCCTTTATTCGAGTAGTTTTTTCTTCGGCAAATTGCCCGAAGCCTATGCTTTTTTGAATCCAATCGTAGATGTTATGCCAGTCATACCTCTGCTTTTTTTTCTCTTAGCTTTTGTTTGGCAGGCTGCTGTAAGTTTTCGATAAGATCCTGAATAATAATATCCTAGAAAATACATGATTTCCTCGAGAAAAAATTATAACAATTGACAAAAACAAAATCAGATAAGTTTTAGAGTATGAACCCTCGGTTCATACATTGAAATTCGTGAATAGTCGGCATAAATCAGGCTTACCCCCATTTCCTCGTTTTTGAGCCTTTTCCAGTCATCCAGTCAAAGACCCTAACCCTATTAGGGTCTACCACAATATCTAAATTTGGATATAAGCGCAAATTTCATTTTTGTTAATGAAAAACAAATGAATTTGTGACAATACATTTCTTGAAAAAACCTCATTTCTTGGTATCAAAATAGGATATGTGGTAAAAAAATGGAAGATCTATTCTCTTTTTTTCTAAAAAATCATCTTGGAGATTGTGTAATGCTTACTCTGAAACTCTTCGTTTATACCGTAGTGATATTTTTTGTTTCTCTCTTTATCTTTGGATTCCTATCTAATGATCCGGGGCGTAATCCTGGACGTGAAGAATAAAATACAAAAGGTTTCTTGATTCATTTTCAAATTTTCTTAGTATTTTCTCTATTCACACGTTTCACTAAGATTTTCAAAAATTGAAAAAAAAAAAGAACTAAAAATAATAAAATAGAATATTAATATATAAATAAAATATAAATAAATAAAGTAACCAACGGAAACGGAAAGAGAGGGATTCGAACCCTCGGTACGAATAACTCGTACAACGGATTAGCAATCCGACGCTTTAGTCCACTCAGCCATCTCTCCCAAATGAAAAAGAGAATTACTACATTACACATAATCTAAAGAGTTTTTCTTTCTCTCGTTTCTTTCTCTATTCTATTATTTCTATATAGAGATCCACAAATCAGGAATTTCCTTTATCTAAAAGATGGACTCGAACGCGCCAACACTCGAACAAAAAAAAGAAGCAAGACCTCTTTGTGTTGATTTTGTTCGAAAGGCCCTTCTTATTCTCACGACCCGGCATGGTTAGTACCTAGCCGGGCTCTTTTTTTTTTGTTCCAACAAATTATAGAGAAATAATGATTTATTTTTTTTTGAAAACAAAAAAGACTTTTTATTATTATATTCAATTCAATATAAAATATTCAAGCAACAACAAAAAGAAAAAATACTATTTCAATTATTTTCTTGTTAGATTTTACCCGAACTAAAAAAAACTATCGATTCTTCTACAATACTTTTAAATAATTTTTTGGAGCCTCTTTTCCGAATCTCATTAAATTTGGATCTACTCGTGAAAAAGTTCAGCACGC
Organism: Salvia miltiorrhiza; assembly: GCF_028751815.1. Classification (NCBI taxonomy): domain Eukaryota; kingdom Viridiplantae; phylum Streptophyta; class Magnoliopsida; order Lamiales; family Lamiaceae; genus Salvia; species Salvia miltiorrhiza. The sequence continues at coordinate 8,828 of NC_020431.1, forward strand.
TCCTTTTGACGATTCTTTGATAATCCTATCTTGATCATACTCAATTAACATGCTCGACAAAAGGTCCATTTGTATACAATAATCATATTGTAGCGGGTATAGTTTAGTGGTAAAAGTGCGACTCGTTCTATTAACCCTTATAGAGTTAAAGGGTCTTTCGGTTTTATTCATATTCCGATCAAAAACTTTATTTCTTAAGAGGATTCAATCCTTTACCTCTCAATGAGAAATTCGAGAAAAAATACGAATTCTCGTGATTTGTATCCATGAGTCACTTAATAAATTGAAAAATTGGATTATGAAATTGCGAAACATAATTTTTGAATTGGACCAAGACTTCCAATTGAATAAGTATGAGTAAAGGATCCATGGCTAAAGATAAAAAGAAACTTCTAATCGTAACTAAATCCTCCATTTTTTTCTAAAAAAATAAATTGGAGCAAAATAGCTATTCAGCGATGACTTTGGTTTACTAGAGACATCGGCGTATTGTTTTAGCTCGGTGGAAACAAAATCTTTTTCCTTAGGATCCTATGAAATAGAAATAGAGAACGAAGTAACTAGAAAGGTTGTCAGAATCACCTTCTCCTAGAAGGATCATCTAGAAAGCGATTCGTTTTGTCTGTATTCAAATAAAAAGCTGACGTAGGTGTTATGGGGATAATTTTGTTCGTTTTGTTCACCTCTTAGATCTAAGAATTTACTCACTTTCCATAAAGGAGCCGAATGAAACCAAAGTTTCATGTTCGGTTTTGAATTAGAGACGTTCAAAGAACTGAATCGACGTCGACTATAACCCCTAGCCTTCCAAGCTAACGATGCGGGTTCGATTCCCGCTACCCGCTTTTTCTTTTTTTTTCGAAATATTCTATTAGAATTCTATTCTAGAATATAGATAATACATTATGACTTGATATTTGATTATGATTAGTGAATCGTTGAATATACAATTCCAAAAATTCTCTCACATATAATCCGATTTTTATGTTTTCAACTCAAGAAAAATACGAAAAAACCGGAATGAACGGCGTCCATTGTCTAATGGATAGGACAGAGGTCTTCTAAACCTTTGGTATAGGTTCAAATCCTATTGGACGCAATTTATTTCCATCTATTTTTTTTATTTCGATAACAAAAAAGACTTTTTGCATAATTTGAACCCGAGACACTTGATTCCTTTTTGAAGATAAGATAAAAGTGACCAATTTATTTATGCTTGCTCTTGAAGTAGAAACCGGTCCATTTGTTCCTGAATAGCTTCTTTTAAAAGAGCTTCTGCTTCTTCAGTAAATGTCTTAGTAGAAGATATGATTTCTTGGAACTGAGGTTTATTGGTTTTTAAGTAAGTACGTAATTCAACAAGAAATTTCCTTACCTGTCCAATTTCTAATGAATCAAGATAACCATTTGTTCCGGTATAAATAGTCATTACCTGTTCTTCTACCTTAAGGGGGGCCGCTTGAGATTGTTTAAGCAATTCGCGTAATCGTTGACCTCTTGCCAATTGATTCTGAGTAGCTTTATCAAGATCTGAAGCAAATTGTGCAAAGGCTTCTAATTCTGCAAATTGCGCCAGTTCCAATTTTAACTTACCGGCTACTTGTTTCATGGCTTTAATTTGAGCCGCAGACCCTACTCTGGAAACGGAGATACCCACGTTAATGGCAGGTCTGATTCCAGCATTGAATAGATCGGCAGATAAAAATATTTGTCCATCAGTAATAGAAATTACATTAGTAGGGATATAGGCCGAAACATCTCCCGATTGAGTTTCAACTATTGGCAAGGCGGTCATACTCCCTTCACCTAAACTAGAATTTAATTTAGCGGCTCTTTCTAAAAGGCGTGAATGCAAATAAAAAACATCTCCTGGATAAGCTTCGCGCCCCGGTGGTCTTCGTAGTAGAAGAGACATTTGGCGATAAGCTTGGGCTTGTTTGGAGAGATCATCATAAATGATTAAAGTGTGTTGTTTACGGTACATAAAATATTCAGCCAAAGCAGCTCCTGTATAAGGAGCGAGGTATTGTAATGTAGCAGGGGAATCCGCCGTTTCGGCTACCACAATAGTGTATTCCATCGCCCCCCTTTCCTGTAAAGTAGTTACTACCTGAGCTACAGAAGATGCTTTTTGCCCAATAGCTACATAAACACATATTACATTTTGGCCTTGTTGATTGAGAATCGTATCTGTGGCTACTGCTGTTTTACCGGTCTGTCTGTCTCCAATAATTAATTCTCGCTGACCACGTCCTATAGGGATCATCGCATCGATAGCAATAAGCCCGGTCTGAAGAGGTTCGTATACGGAGCGCCGGGAAATAATACCTGGAGCGGGAGATTCAATTAATCGAGATTCAGAAGCTGAAATTTCCCCCCTGCCATCAATAGGTTTAGCCAGGGCGTTTATAACACGGCCCAAATAAGCCGCACTCACTGGTATCTGAGCAATTCTTCCTGTTGCTTTTACAGAACTTCCTTCTTGTATCATCAAACCATCACCCATTAATACAACACCAACATTATTTGATTCCAAATTCAGAGCAATACCTATTGTACCTTCTTCAAATTCGACTAATTCACCCGCCATTACTTCATCAAGACCATGAATACGAGCAATACCGTCGCCTACTTGAAGTACGGTGCCGGTGTTTACAATCTTGACTTCTCTATTATATTGTTCAATACGTTCACGGATAATATTACTAATTTCGTCGGCTCGAATAGTTACCATGAGTTTTTCTTAATTATTTTTTGAAAAGAAAAAATAATGCCCTTTTTTTTTTTTATTTATAGTAGATAAAGTTAGTAGATTTAAAGTAGAAAGACTAATCGGTTATTTCTTTCATCACTCCCAACATGCCAATATTGGCACTAATGGTACGTAAATGCAACTCGTTAGTCAAACAGCTATTCAGAGTTCCTAGAGCCCCTTGCAAGGCTTGTTGGAAAACTCGTTGTCGGACTTGATTAATTGCCCTTTGCTGTTCAAACTGAATCGTTTCATTTTTGTAATTTTCTAATTGTCCCAAAGTCTTATAAGTTGAATTAATTAAATTCAATTTTTCTCGTTCTATCTCAGAGTATCCATTCACCCGAAACTGATCTGCTTCCATTTCTACTTTCCGTAAGCGGGCCCGGGCTTTTTCCAGCTGTTCAATGGCCCCCTCACGCAGTTCTTCTGAATTTCGAATAGTATTCAAAATCCTCTGTTTTCGATTATCTAATAAATCACTTAATGAAAGTAGATTATCTTTCCGTTCATTTTAAAACTTCTATAATCCCTTCCCGAACCAAACATGAATCTTTCGATTCATTTGGCTCTCACGCTCAATTCCTTTAGGGTAAATTCTCATAGATTTTTTATGAATGTAATGAGCCTATCCTCTTCATAGTCCAGAAAATGAAAAAAAAAACGAATCGAATGCAAAACCAAAATACTTAGAGGACTCTTCTGACAAAAAAAAAAAAAAATATGTAATTGTCAGCAAAGTTGTTTCTTTTTTTTCTTCAGTTCAAATCCAAAAATACTTTTTACTTATACATAAGGCATAGGTCGCCGATTCCGCATTGGATAAAAGATAGAAAATACCCTTTAATATTAATAATAAGTGGTTCAAATCATTTTATCGGGATGAGTGCTCTATATCGATAAAATATTCATTTTAAACCC
>NC_020431.1:17500-20000 GCF_028751815.1 Salvia miltiorrhiza
AGGGCTGTTCCTAAAGGCCTCGACAAATTCTTAATTGGAATTACAGGATCTTTTGTAATTTGAATTGATTCTTTTATCGCATTATGATTGTGATATTTTACATCGTTGAATGGACCCATTCGAAAACAATTGGATGATGACAAAATTATCGACGATTGGAATCCCTTATTTCTATTCAACAACGTATGAATAGTTCTGTTATTTTGATTAAGAGGTTGTTGAATTCTTATTTTGGAATAAATGGAAGAAAACGGATTTATATTGGTGCAATCTGATCCATTAGCGGGGAGAAATCCTGAGCCCGGCCGGTCATTCCTTTTTCCGCTATATGAAATAGTGGATTTCAGTAAGTCGATTCTTAGGAAATGTCGAATCAAACCATTTGCCCTTATTTCAACAAAAGAAGCACGAGCTTCTTGACTATAAGAACTTTTTTTGTCTTGGTCCCAATTCAATACTAAACAAGTCCGAACTAATTGAATATTTGTATCAGAAATTCCTCGAATTGGTTTACCATTCCCATAAAGGATATAATTGACAACTCGAAGTTCCACATTATCCCTTTCCTGCAACAGATCCGGAGGGAAAAGCGTTCCTAAAATTATACCGTCCGTTATTTCATAGGTGACGACAGGGCGAACCAAAACAAAATATTTTTTCTTACTAGGTGTGATCCGTTGAACATACATCCAATTTTTCCATTTTTTGGATTCCTTGGCATTTTGTTTTCCTGTTCCCGGTGGTATCAAAACGCCACTATGTCGGGATACCTTATCTGTCTCTCCAGGAAAATGGATATCTCCAGAAAAGATTTTAAGTTCAATTCTTTTTTTTTTTCTCTCCACTCGGACCAACCCGCCTACTCGGCTTCTTATATTTAAAGTAATTTGTGTATCCACCTCAATGATACTATTGTTCCGTACCATTAGGGAAGAAGATCCAGGGAATATATGCACTTCCTCGGGAATGAAAAAAAAACGATCGACTTTCATTTGGTATTTTGGACTAAATTCCTTACCTCCTCGATACTCAATCAAATCCTCTTTTTTGACGATTGAATCCGTTTCTAGAGTCCCGTGTTTAGTAATGCCCGAACTCTTTCTTCTGTATCGAGGATCGTCCAAATAAGCAAGAATACTATTTCTACGGAAAACGCCATTGATGGGGATTTCAATCAAGATATCCGAGGGAGGTGTTAATTCATTCTCGCGTTTTTGAATCGATTGGAGTGGCATGATGAATCTATTGCTTCGCCTCTTTGAGAATAAATCCGAATTCTGGTAGAGAATGGTCGGATCTACGAGATTATAACGACCGGTACCTATAATTCGACCAAAGTCTGAATAATCAAGAAGCCTATCTTCTTTTTTATCCGAAAAATGAGAAGTAAAGAATTTTTCTCTCGACGGATCATTCGTTCCTGAGAGGTTAGAAGTAGAATTTCTCTTGACAGAACAAGAATGCGCATTTATTTGATCTTGATCCTTGTGGATCGAAAGTGAAACTATACTAGATCTGTGCGGTTCTCCTAATAATATCCATAAATGACTTGTTTTTGGTAATAGATGAACATTTCCATATGGAAATTCGGGTGCATGATACACATCGGTGCTCCAGTGCATTTCTCCGTCTGAGTCAGAATAAATATGTTTTCGAACTTTCTCTTTAAAATGTAAAGTGGATGTTCCTGCGCGAATCTCAGCAATCACTTGTTCTGATTCTACATATTGATCGTTTTGAACTAAAAGAAAACTTTGGGGTGGAATATTTACATTATGTCGACTATCTTCACTTTCAATAGTTACATACAAGTTTATGGAACAGAGAAAGGCGGGATGTCCATGGCGTGTACGTGTTGGATGAACCAAATCTTCATTGAATTTTATTTTTCCATTAGAAGGGGCTCGCACGTGTTCTGCAGTACCCCCCGTGAATACTCCGCCGGTATGAAAAGTTCGTAATGTTAATTGAGTACCCGGTTCTCCAATCGATTGGCCTGCAATAATACCTACGGCTTCTCCCAATTCAACCAGGTCGCCATGAGTAGGACTTCGTCCATAACATAATCGACAGATCCAAGATGCACTCCTACAAGTAAAAGGGGTTCGAATGGTTATTGGTTGTGCTCGAAAGGTTATGAATCGATTTACAAGTCCAATCCCAATGTCTTGATTTCTAGTGGCAATACAGCGTGTGCCCATATATATATCATCGGCTAATACACGACCAATTAATGTTTGGATAAAAATCCTTTCTGGCATCATACCATTCCCAGGACTCACAGAAATACCACGGACGGTGCCACAATCTGTTCGACGTACAACAATGTGTTGAACTACTTCAACAAGTCTACGCGTGAGATATCCAGCATCTGATGTTCGTACAGCAGTGTCCACAACCCCTTTACGCGCTCCGTAGCAAGAAATTATATATTCTGTTAAAGAAAGCCCTTCGCGTAAATTGCTTTGAATGGGTAAATCAATCATTTGTCCTTGAGGGT
>NC_020431.1:27500-30000 GCF_028751815.1 Salvia miltiorrhiza
GTTCTGCTTCCATTTTTATGTTGTCATTAGGAAAACACAATTTGAAATTCAAATCCCAGAATCGTTCATGAATTCCAAGTAAGGAGTCAATGGTTCAAATTTCTCGTCTGAAAAATACACATTTTTTTCTCAATAGAAAAACGAGAGAATGTTTTTAGCATTGTGTATTTTCAGATACTATACAATCAAAGGGATGGATCAAATCCAATCAAAAGGGGTATTTCTTTTTTTTTAGTAAATAAAAGGATTAAGGAAAACAGAAGTCAAAATGCAAGTACAATAATAATTCCGTAATCCGGAAAAAATTGCACCTATTTTCTATCATTTTGGCGGCATGGCCGAGCGGTAAGGCGGGGGACTGCAAATCCTTTTTCCCCAGTTCAAATCCGGGTGTCGCCTGAATCCTGAATCACCAAAAAACTCGAAATCATAATCGATTTATTGGATGGATTTCTCAATAGTGTTCGGTAGAACCCATTTTTGACTCTGCGACATTAATTCCACTATTATTACTGAGGAATAATTCCTTCGTATTTATAGAGATTAGGGGACATAATGCACATGGATATAGTAAGTCTCGCTTGGGCTGCTTTAATGGTAGTCTTTACATTTTCCCTTTCACTCGTAGTGTGGGGAAGAAGTGGGCTTTAGAAGTACTACTAATTGAGTTCAGGAATCAAACCCGCTTGTTTTATAGATCGTTCTGCAACGCACTTTGGACTATTTAAAATCAAAACTCTGAATTTGGAATCCCATTGGATTCCAATGGAGTAATCTATGATAGGAATCATACTCTTTCAATCCAAGAGATATTTCTCCCGTCTTTGTACTTCGAAAAGAAAGGGATTCAGATGATTGGAAATTTATTCCAACCTAAAATTCTTCCGAAATTTTCTATTTCAATCAATGGGAATGGGGCTCTTACTATCTTTATAGACGGATACTAAGGAAGTTTTTCTTTTTTTATTTATTTCCCTCTTGACTCTTCAAAAAAGAAGTCGTTTTGTTAAGCGTATACACACTTTCTATAAGAAATGATATCGAGATCGTGGTTGTTTAAGGAGAGACTGGTCAATAATAAGATCTTGCCTCGGGCGGGTTACATATCGGGCATTTACCCTTTGGTTTCTATTCGAATTTTAGAAAGGCGGTTTAGGCTTTATCACCTTATTTCATATGGCGTTAAAAATAGGCGAGGTTTCCCCTTACTTATTAGTAAAAGGAAAGGAATTAGAATCCTAAAATAAGAATTATTTTAGATTGAGCGGAACAAATAGATGTAGCAAATTGGGTCTTATGTCAATTCCATAAAATATATGGAATATATTGATATGGAAATGGAATTAATATACACATATAGGAAGAGAATATTGTAGATTGATATATAGAAACTTAAGCGTTTATCTTTATTCTAGATTACAGCTTTATAGACTAAGAGATAGATAGTATGGTAGAAAAATGAATTTTTCTACCATACTATCTATCTCTTAGATAATTTCCGATTCTAGTGCGCTCATTTCATTTAAGTTAAGACGTGAAATTGGACCCCTTTCATTTTACTTCGTAAATTTTTGATAAGAACTTGGAAGGAAAGTTTGATTCAAATTCATTTGAAAATTCAATCGAATTAATCATTTTGACTGACTGTTTTTACGTAAATGATAAGTAGAAAGGCGGTAGGAACTAGAATGAATAGTGCAGTAGCAATAAATGCAAGAATATTTACTTCCATAATCTCATCGGTTTTTTACTTCGCAATAACTCGGGATTTAATCCCCTAGAGATGATAAATCTTTCGTCTATCGTCTGTAAATTCAATGGATGAATTACCTCTCGATGATCTTGAACCGAATCACTATCATGAATAACAATATCTGATCTATCAAATCAACCCGTCGTCAAGACTTGAATAGTATAACATAGGAAGTTCTTTTATCCATACCGAATCAAAATTTTGATTCCTAACTCAATTACTCCGAAATGATATTTATCATCCGTTTCCTTGTTTTTTCTATAACCCACCTTTGCGTCTTCCTTGGAGAATCTTCTGATGAAGGATCATCAGATTGCCTTTCCACTTCAATTAATTACATAGTTCCGAACCTAACAAACAAAAAAAGCGAGATGGAAAAATAGGAAAAAAAAAAAGAAATCAAGACTCCTTTTTGCTTTGGGAATGCAAGTATACCCCTTGACATTCTTTACTAGTTCATAGAAAGGGAAAAATGGATTTTTGTATTTATTGGATCCGTCGGGACTGGCGGGGCTCGAACCCGCAGCTTCCGCCTTGACAGGGCGGTGCTCTAACCGATTGAACTACAATCCCAGGGAAATAAGGGATCTGGCAGAAATTTGGATTCTTTTTTATCTTCGTATGGGGTCTTTCTAAAGGACAAGGGATTTTCTACTATCTCATGGTAGATTGATGCGGCTTATTGGGCCGAGCTGGATTTGAACCAGCGTAGACATATTGCCAACGAATTTACAGTCCGTCCCCATT
>NC_020431.1:35000-37500 GCF_028751815.1 Salvia miltiorrhiza
CACTGTAGAAAGATCTCAGGCGTGAATCTACTGATCGATCCATTTATCCATATATAGAATCCAGTATGTCTATTTGTGAAATAAAAAAGAAAATCCCATTTCCCCTGACTCGATGTATGAATAGAGTCCTCAAAGGGGTAGTAATAAGTCCAATCGATTCGTGGTAAACTAAAATCCCTTGATGATCTATTTTCTTACACTGATAGAGGGATCAAATGGTATAGTTTATTTGTTGGTATCTTGGAGGATTAAAAGCATGACTCTTGTTTTCCAATTGGCTGTTTTTGCATTAATTGCTACTTCATCAATCTTATTGATTAGCGTACCTGTCGTATTTGCTTCTCCCGATGGTTGGTCAAGTAACAAAAATGTTGTATTTTCCGGTACATCATTATGGATTGGGTTAGTCTTTCTGGTGGGTATCCTTAATTCTCTCATCTCTTGAACCTGCTGGTTCCAGATCCAAAACCGAAACGACCCCCCTAAAAAATTTTTTCTCGGTTGTGAGACACATTACAATTTAATATCAAGTCCCCAGAAGAAAAAGAAAATTAGAGGGGGGTCAAACTTCTTGGATGAAAAAAATACAATTCATTAGATTCAAAAAATGATTGGAAAAACTCTGAAGAGAGTCTCTGGCCTGATACTGCACAAATATAATCTAGGTTATCATATACATATATGTGATGATATATTGTGTATCATGAACAAAAAATGCGGATATGGTCGAATGGTAAAATTTCTCTTTGCCAAGGAGAAGATGCGGGTTCGATTCCCGCTATCCGCCAAATATCAAATATAAAGTAATTTTTTTAATATGCTAAAGGATTGGGTATAGCTAGTCATGATGGTGTAGTGAGTCTATCCACTCTTTTTTCCCCTTCCTACCCCCCCCCAAAAAAAGGGTCCTAGTTAACATTAACAGAGCCAAACCCCAAATTTTTGGAAAAAAAAAAAAAAAGATGTTGCGGAGACAGGATTTGAACCCGTGACCTCAAGGTTATGAGCCTTGCGAGCTACCAAACTGCTCTACCCCGCGCTGAAGAGAAGAAGTCAAAACTAATAGACAAAGAAGGATTGAATGTGCCCCTCTACCATATCTGTACAAATAGAATAGTACATTTATACAGAATGGTAAAGAGGCCATTTATGATCATCGACTATAGAAATGAAAGGTTAATCCTTACCAACTCGATCTTGTTGCTCCTGGCACCAAACATGCATGAACCATTTCACGAAGTATGTGTCCGGATAGTCCAAAGTCTCGATAGTTAGCTCTCGGCCTTCCGGTCGAAAAACAACGGAGATGCAGGCGTGTAGGTGCACTATTACGTGGTGGGGATTGTAACTTTCCATAAATTTCCCATTTGTCACTTAATGACGGAACTTGACTTATTTCTTTTTTTGAGGATCGACGAATCAAATGATATTTATGTTCCAATTTTTGCCTCTTCTTCTCCCTCTGAATCAAACTTTTCCTTGCCATAATGGTTCAGGTCCTATTAGTATCCATGATACAAGTCGAATCCTAGATGTAGAAATATAAGAAGGCAGGCCTTCTCTCCGTCGAAAAAAATGAGATTATCGCGAATATAACCCATTCAAAAATTAGCCAAATTTTCCCGACGTAGAGGCAATCAAGAAAGCTGCATAAGTGAATATATAACCTACAGAAAAATGGGCTAATCCAACCAATCTTGCTTGCACAATAGAAAGGGCCACGGGTTTATCTCTCCATCGAATCAAATTCGCCAAAGGTGTGCGTTCATGAGCCCATGCTAAAGTTTCAATCAATTCTTGCCAATATCCCCGCCAGGAGATTAAGAACATAAATCCAGTAGCCCAAACAAGATGTCCAAATAAGAACATCCATGCCCAGACCGATAAACTATTCATACCAAAAGGATTATATCCATTGATAAGTTGTGAAGAGTTTAACCATAAATAATCTCTTAGCCAGCCCATCAAATAAGTGGAAGATTCATTAAACTGTGAAACGTTACCTTGCCATAATGTGATATGCTTCCAATGCCAATAAAAAGTAACCCATCCAATAGTATTTAACATCCAAAAAACGGCTAAATAAAATGCGTCCCATGCCGAAATATCACAAGTACCCCCTCGCCCAGGGCCATCGCATGGAAAACTATAACCGAAATCCTTTTTATCTGGCATTAACTTGGAACCCCGTGCATCTAAAGCACCTTTTACCAAGATCAATGTAGTTGTATGTAAACCAAGAGCAATAGCATGATGGACCAAAAAGTCTCCGGGCCCTATTGTTAAGAATAATGAATTAGTATTCTCATTAATAGCATTTAACCAACCGGGCAACCAGATGCTTCGACCCGCATTGAATGCCGGGCCGCTCGTTGAAGATAAAAGTACATCGAACCCATATGAAGTTTTCCCATGAGCCGATTGTATCCATTGAGCAAATATGGGTTCGATCAAAATTTGCTTTTCCGGAGTACCAAAAGCAAGCATGACATCATTATGA
>NC_020431.1:45000-80000 GCF_028751815.1 Salvia miltiorrhiza
GACGAGAATAATACTCTACGACTAGCAATTCATTTATTTTTAAACCGACCCATTTACTATCTATTATTTGATTGACCAGTCCTTTATATTGGACTGGGTGAAGAGTCAAATGGTTTGGCACTTCCGCCTGAGGGGAAGAGTTGAGAGAATTTTGAACCAGAGTTTTGGATTTTTGTTCATCCTTCGCCATAATAATATCTCGAGGTTTGCAGCGATAACTTGGTATATCTACTATACGCTCATTCACTAAAATATGTCTATGGTTAACTAATTGGCGGGCTGCGGGAATAGTCGAAGCCATACCCAATCGAAAAAGGATGTTATCCAAACGCATTTCAAGTAATTGTAGTAAAACTTGACCTGTTGACCCCTTGGCTTTTCCGGCGATATGAACGTATTTAAGTAATTGTCGTTCTGTAAGACCATAATGAAAACGCAATTTTTGTTTTTCTTCTAGGCGAATACGATATTGAGATTTTTTCCCGGAACGTGGTTGGTTTCTAAGATCACTCCCGGCTTTAGGCCTTTTATTAGTTAGTCCTGGTAAAGCCCCCAGGCGACGTATTTTTTTGAAACGAGGTCCTCGGTAACGCGACATAAAATAAAGACTCCTTAATTCTTATTTAGAATTCATTTCATTCTTTTTTTTTTTTATTTGATTTTACAGAATAAATCGAAACTCAAACTGAACTAAATGAAGCGAAGTTTGCTGAAGTAGTGTACTTCTACTATTACTATATACTATACAGAAGAATGAGATAAATTGGATAAATAGTCAAACTTTCTATTAATATCTATTATTATATATATAATAATAGATAAGATCCTTTTCCTGGCATAGTCATGAGTTCCCCCTAGAACTTCCAAAATTCATGGATTTTGGAAAGGGGGGAAGACACTTTTCAATATTCTTTGATTTCAAAGGAAGATTCTCCATTTTTGAAAAATGGAATAAAAAAATGAAAAATATAAAAAAGCCGGCTATCGGAATCGAACCGATGACCATCGCATTACAAATGCGATGCTCTAACCTCTGAGCTAAGCGGGCCCATATTATAGTAATAGAAATTGTCTATACATAGGAATTCAAGACACTATTACTCTAAGTATAGTGTCTCTAGAAATCTAGAAAAGAATAGAATCCATAATTACCAATAAATATTGGATATTATAGAACATAACGATTTCTATAGCGATATAAAATTTTTGATTTCTTTATCACAATTCTAAATTCGAATAGAATAATATTGGATAGTCAATCTTAACTATTTTTAGATAGTCAAACTTTTTTATTTTGAATTCACATGATATTTGAAATTCTTTTTGTTACACTTCTCCATTTTCTATCCTACAATATTTCTCTATATTTCTTCCTAATTTGGTTGATTAATTATAACTAATCAAACATTCCTCGGCTTTCATTCGTAAAATAAAAGGGGAAGTTAAGAAGAAAAAAAGAATCGAACCTTTAAGTATCCCAATTGCATGGGAAAAATGGCATGAAGAGAAAGATATATAAAGGATATATATCAATCTATATTGAATTGCCGATACAGAAATGATAAAATTCAATTTGATTCAATCAAATACGGGTTTCCTATAGGTAAGCAAAAAAGACTTTTTCGAGATAGTAATCGCTATCTAATAAATTCAAAGGTTCTAGTATAAATGAAAGAAAAAAGGAATAATATTTTAATAAAATCTTAATCTCAAAACAAAAGACGGGGATATGGCGAAATCGGTAGACGCTACGGACTTAATTAGATTGAGCCTTGGTATGGAAACTTACTAAGTGATAACTTTCAAATTCAGAGAAACCCCGGAATTAATAAAAATGGGCAATCCTGAGCCAAATCCTGTTTTTTCAAAAAAAAGGATAGGTGCAGAGACTCAATGGAAGTTGTTCTAACAAATGGAGTTGACTGCGCCGGTAGAGGAATCTTTCCACGGAAACTTTAGAAAGGATGAAGGATAAACCCATCTATTGAATACTATATCAAATGATTAATGTTGGCCCGAATCTGTTTTTTTAATATGAAAATGGAAAAATCGATGTGAATTTATTTCACGTTGAAGAATAAATCGAATATTCATCAACTCATTCACTCCATAGTTCGATAGATCTTTTAAAGAACTTATTAATCGGACGAGAATAAAGATAGAGTCCCATTCTACATGTCAATACCGGCAACAATGAAATTTATAGTAAGAGGAAAATCCGTCGACTTTAAAAATCGTGAGGGTTCAAGTCCCTCTATCCCCAAAAAGCCTATTTGACCCCTAAAATATTTACCCTATCCCCCCTTTTCGTTAGCGGTTCCAAATTCCCTTATCTTTCTGATTCTTTGACAAACGTATTTGGGTGTAAATGACTTTCTCTTATCTTATCACATGTGATATAGAATACACATTGCAAATGAAGCAAGGAATGCCGATATGAATGAATACCATTGATTGAAATTACAGGACTTGGAGAAAACTTTGTAATCCCCCGTGTCCCTTTAATTGACATCGACTCCAGTCATCTAATAAAATGAGGGTGGGATGCTACATTGGAAATGGTCGGGATAGCTCAGCTGGTAGAGCAGAGGACTGAAAATCCTCGTGTCACCAGTTCAAATCTGGTTCCTGACACATGGTTTCGTTTTTTTAATCTTTCTTTTAAAAATAGAAATTAATTGATATGAAGCGAGATACGTATTGATTTGGAATATGGACCATAATCCATACTTTTCTTTTATCTATCTTGGCGAGATATACCCCATCTATAAAATACTCTAAAATAGGTGGGAAAAGTTTCTTAAATAAATAAAATTCTATTTTCTCCTTTTTTTCTTTCATTTACAATACAAATAAATCGAATTTGATACCCTTCTATTTCTTGGTATTTTCATTCCTATTCAATTTCTTAATTCGTCTCAACATGACTTTAAGGTTCATGGTGGAGAACTCCTTTGATTCATCCTATTGGTTCGGCTCATACGAATACGAAATCCAAATAAATCTAAGAATCCCAACGAATTCCTAATTCTACTTTTTTTGTTGGCCTATTCACAATTCCCTAAGCTAATACAAAAGAGACCTCAATTATTCTGGTTAATCTAGAACGGCAAAGCCAACCCTTGAATCTCTGAAATTTTATAAGTGGAAGTGGCTTTCTTATCATTCAATGAGCATCTTGTATTTCATAAAAATTGGGGGAAATATAATCCTTACGCAAGGGCCATCCTATCCAACTTTCAGGCATTAAAATACGTTTCAAGCGCGGATGATTATCATAAGAGATTCCCAACATATCATAGGATTCTCGTTCTTGAAAATCCACGCTTTTCCAAACCCAGAAAACGGACGGAATTCTAGGATTCCTCCTCGAGGCAAATACTTTTATGCATACCTCTTCTGGTTGATCCACACCATACTCTATTCTGGTAAGATGATACACACTAGCTAACAGTCCACCAGGTGCTACATCATAGGCACATTGGGAGCGTAGATAATTGTAACCATATACGTATAAAATGACGGCAATAGAATGCCAATCCTCGGGCTTTATTTGTAAAGTCTCTATTCCTTGATAATCAAAGCCCAAAGATCTATGAATTATCGCGTGCTTGACTAGCCAAGCAGATAAACGACCCTGCATCTTTTTTATCTCCCACATTTTTATATTTTTAGTTAGAATAGTTCACATTCTCGATCAAATGGATGAAAATTGACTCGCTGCTTGTTATTCTGTACAACAAGGAGTCCTGCCTAATTCACAAATTCCTGAGAAGATCCTGAACTTTTATATTTGAAAAAGTTTTCAGTAGGGATTTCTGAAGTAGGTACCGGTTGATAGAGGAATTTTTGATCATAATTTCCAGTATGAATATTGCGTCCAACATGAAACTTGTGATTGGTCGTAAAACACCGATTTGCTTGTTGAGAGCCAATTCTATTTTCATAGATTTCTCGAGATATTTTCTTACGAAGTTTTGTTATAGCATCTATAACTGCTTCCGGTTTAGGGGGACAACCTGGCAAATAGACATCCACGGGAATTAGTTTATCGACTCCCCGAACAGTACTATAAGAATCGGTACTGAACATCCCCCCTGTAATTGTACAGGCTCCCATAGCAATAACATATTTCGGTTCGGGCATTTGCTCATATAATCTCACCAAGGAGGGGGCCATTTTCATTGTTACTGTTCCAGCTGTTAAAATTAGATCTGCTTGTCTAGGACTCGATCTTGGTACTAGTCCATAACGATCAAAGTCAAACCGTGATCCTATTAGTGAAGCAAATTCAATAAAACAACAACTGGTACCATAGAGAAGCGGCCATAAACTGGAGAGTCTTGACCAATTTGAAAGATCATTTAATGTAGTTGAAATAACTGAAATTTCGGCTGTTCGATTAAGTAAAGGAAACTCAATGGAATTCATAACTTTTCAACCTTTTTTCCCTTTTCTTTTTATTGTCTGAATAGTCAGGAGCTAAGACCATTCCAATGCCCCCTTTCGCCATGCATAAACTAAACCAACAATTAAGATAAGCACGAAAATTAAAGCTTCTATAAATACAGATACGCCCAATATATCGAAACTCATTGCCCATGGATAAAGAAAAACCGTTTCAACATCAAAAACAACAAAAACTAGAGCAAACATATAATAACGGATTCTAAATTGTAACCAAGCGTTGCCCATTGGTTCTATACCCGATTCATAACTAGAAAGTTTCTCCGGCCCTTTCCTAATCGGGGCTAAAATCCCAGAAATTAAAAATGCCAAAATAGGAATAAGACTTGAGATTATTAGAAATGCCCAAAAAATATCATATTCGTAAAGCAAAAACATAGACGCACTCCTATGAACGTGGAAAATATACCGGATTGGTTGAGTCGAATTGAAGTTGTAAAGTCATCGATAACTAGTTAGTCAAAACAAGAATTCATTTTGACCAAACTGTCTAGTTTCCTTTGATTATTCCAGGGCATATCTCATTTGAAGATTTATCGACTGACTTGATCAGGATCCTATTTCCAGTCTACTTCATTTTTTTAGTTCAATTTTCTTTAATTGCTTTAGTTAGTATAACTCTAGATGTTACACTTAGACAAATTTTCTTGTTTTCGCCCAGGATTCTTCCTAAAGAAAGCAAATAGAATTATTATTTTGTGTTTAAGAATTTCAAATTTATTATTCTTTTGATTATTTGAATTTTCTTTATCAAAATGTGAGTTCGATATTTTGATTTTTTCATTTTTTAGGAATAGAGTCGGGGGGTTTTTTTCTTAGTAATTTAGAATAGAACAAGTATTCAAATGTACGAGAATGGGTAGGTATTTCCATCTCAGGATTTCGAATATCTTAATCTTAGTGTTGGTATATTCCGTTTATTAGATCTGGGTGGGGTTGTCTCTTGATTGAATACAGAAAAAGAAGACCACCCCCCCTTTTTGTTTTGGTGTTCTTCGCCGGGTATTGGTAAGGTATACCAAAGAAAAGGAGTATCACTGGCTTAACCCCTTGATTGTGGGCAGGAAAATTCATATTCATATGGAATTTCCCTCCGATGATTAATGACTAAGGTTTGGTTTGTTTGGAAAAAAATGGATTCGATCCCTTGAAATCCGTTTTTTGGCTTTTCTGTTCTGCTTTAAACGATTCTCGTGAGTGAGTTTTTAGGACAAATTTTGTTTCAATGAAATAACCGGTCAGTTACAAGCAACAAACAAGAATGAAGAAATCAAAATTATACAATTTTTTATTTCAAATGAAAATATGAATTTTATTCATTTTTTTATAGGGCTATACGGACTCGAACCGTAGACCTTCTCGGTAAAACAGACCAAACTTATTATTATCAAAATGATATGAACTGTTTCAAAGACCCAACATGCATTTTTTTTGCATTGGGCTCTTTCATTAACTGATAGAAATATCAGCCAATCCGCCATATTTTTTCTTGACAGAAAAATAAGATAAGGAGATGGCTCCATGTG
The DNA here is from genome assembly GCF_028751815.1 of Salvia miltiorrhiza. NCBI lineage: Eukaryota > Viridiplantae > Streptophyta > Magnoliopsida > Lamiales > Lamiaceae > Salvia > Salvia miltiorrhiza. Next base: position 50,994 of record NC_020431.1, read on the forward strand.
CTCTGATTCATTATTTGGGATTCTAATTCAGGAGCACTCCCAAAGTGTTTCAAAGGTGAAGTTATTTTGACGTAGGTCTGCCTTTGGCCTCGAATTTGAAGTTAAATGAAGTCTCTATCGTTCGGCTTAAAAAATCCAATATGAAACTTCATACACCTTCAAGTTCATAGGACGAAAAGAGATTTTTTGAGGGCCTTATACTCATTATGCCTGGCATTGAATATACGGGTATTCACCTTATCAATATCTCAAGATGGGGCCTGTTTGGTACCTAAAAGGGCACTCAAATAGGACCGAACCTCTCGTCAGGCTATTGTTCTCTTAAAGTTATTATAGAGTAAGACGTAGATTTCTCAATAAGATCCATTTTTTGGATTGTATGGTGGATTCCCCTGAAAAAACATTGGCGCGCGTGTAAACGAGGTGCTCTACCAACTGAGCTATAGCCCTTAGTGCTTGTGATGCATATTTTATCATGTATATAATTTGTTGTCAAGATGAATATTCTATGATCCAACATCCTAAATTTTTGAATTTTTGAGTGGTATTGGTTCGATTATTATTGCTTATAAGGAATATGATATTTATAATCCATCGACGGGATGGGTTCCATTTGGTTCTTTTTAGGATGATAAATGACCTACTTAACTCAGTGGTTAGAGTATTGCTTTCATACGGCGGGAGTCATTGGTTCAAATCCAATAGTAGGTAGAACTTATTAGATACCATTGACTCCGGTATCTAATAAGTTTTTTGCCCCACCCTTTTCTCTTTTTATAGATTTTGTATTTTTATTTATTTCATTTTTGAATTGCGTTATATCAAAATTGGATTCTGTCGAGTGAATGCAATCAAAATAGGGTTTAGAAACAGAAACTCTTTTGATTATTTGAACGAACCAACTAGTTATGAAATTGCACTGACAGCCTCGACTCTTGTCCTAGCTCGTCGGAGAGCTAGATTTGCCTCAATTATTTGTCTCTTTCCTTCAGCTTTTCTCAAACTAGCTTCTGCTATTTCAAGAGTTTCCTGAGCTTCTTGTGGATCAATATCACTACCCTTTTCCGCATCATTTACTAAAACAGTGATCTCATTATTGCCTATTCTAGCAAAACCGCCCATCAGAGCCATCGTTAACCATTGGTCCTTAAGGCGTATTCTCAAAATCCCTATATCTACAGCTGTAGCAATAGGAGCATGATTCGGTAATACGCCAATTTGACCACTATTTGTAGATAAAATGATTTCTTTCACTTCTGAATCCCAAACAATTCGATTAGGGGTCAGTACACAAAGATTTAAAGTCATTTCTTCAAATTGCTCTCCATTTCTAAGTTGATAGCCTTCGCGGTAGCTTCATCGATATTACCTACTAAATAAAAGGCCTGCTCAGGAAGAGCATCTAATTCTCCGGAAAGGATCAATTGAAACCCTTTAATGGTTTCTGCTAGACCAACATATTTCCCCGGAGAACCGGTAAATACTTCGGCTACAAAAAAGGGTTGTGATAAGAAACGCTCAATTTTTCGCGCTCTTGCTACGGTTAAACGATCCTCTTCGGATAATTCGTCCAACCCAAGGATAGCTATAATGTCCTGAAGCTCTTTATAACGTTGTAAAGTTTGCTTAACTCTTTGCGCAGTTTCATAATGTTCCTCACCAACGATCCGAGGTTGAAGCATGGTTGAGGTTGAATCTAAAGGATCTACTGCCGGATAGATCCCTTTGGCAGCTAATCCTCTTGATAGTACGGTAGTAGCATCTAAATGTGCAAATGTGGTAGCAGGGGCAGGATCGGTCAAATCGTCTGCAGGTACATAAACCGCTTGAATAGAAGTTATGGATCCTTCTTTGGTAGAAGTAATTCTTTCTTGTAAAGAGCCCATTTCAGTACTCAGGGTGGGTTGATAACCGACAGCGGAAGGCATTCTACCCAATAAGGCTGATACTTCGGATCCGGCTTGAACGAAACGGAAGATATTGTCGATAAATAGAAGTACGTCTTGTTCATTAACATCTCGGAAATACTCCGCCATCGTTAGAGCAGTCAAACCAACTCTCATACGAGCTCCCGGCGGTTCATTCATCTGGCCATAAACTAAAGCCACTTTTGATTCTGCAATATTTTCTTCATTAATTACTCCAGATTCTTTCATTTCCATGTAAAGATCATTTCCTTCACGAGTACGTTCACCTACTCCGCCAAATACGGATACCCCCCCGTGGGCTTTGGCAATATTGTTAATCAATTCCATAATGAGTACCGTTTTACCAACCCCAGCTCCACCAAATAGTCCGATTTTTCCCCCACGGCGATAAGGTGCTAAAAGATCTACTACTTTAATTCCTGTTTCAAAAATAGATAATTTTGTATCTAACTGTATAAAGGCAGGCGCAGATCGATGAATAGGAAATGTTGTACGAGTATCTACAGGACCTAAATTATCAACAGGCTCTCCAAGCACATTAAAAATGCGTCCTAGAGTCGCTCCACCGACTGGAACACTTAGAGGAGCTCCCGTATCAATCACTTCCATTCCTCTCATCAGACCATCTGTAGCACTCATAGCTACAGCTCTAACTCGATTATTTCCTAATAATTGCTGTACCTCACAAGTCACGTTAATTGGTTGACCAACAGTATCTCGGCCTTTAACTACCAGAGCGTTATAAATATTAGGCATCTGTCCTGGCGGAAAGGCCACATCTAGTACCGGACCAATGATTTGGATAATACGCCCCAGGTTTTTTTTTTCAAGCGTGGAAACCCCAGAACCAGAAGTAGTAGGATTCATTCTCATAATATAATAAATAAAAAAATATGTCGAAATTTTTTTGTGAAAATTATCGAATTCAAAATAAATGTCTGATAGTATGTCGATCAGTTAATTCAATAACAAATGGGAGTTAGCACTCAATTTTGTTGGTGCCCTCCAATCGAATCCAATTCAATCGTTTACTCTTCAATGAGTTAATTTTCAAACTCAAGCAAGCTATTTGAAAAATTTCAAGTGGATGAATAAAGATCTTGAGAAAGTTTTTCATTTGTCTATAATGATAGACAATCCCATCTATATTATAGAAAATATTCTATGGAATTCGAACCCGAACTCTATTTACATTACGATTCATTATTTCTATGTTATTCTTATTGGCTTTTCTTCTTTTTTATTTCAGCATATCGATTTAGGTCTATAGCCTATTTTTTTCGTTTTTATACCCTTTCATCATCATTTCATAGATGAATTAGCCCTACTTTCACATCTAGGATTTACATATACAACATATACCACTGTCAAGAGGGAATTTTTGATTAGTTAGGTTAGGTATTTCGATTCCAAAAAAGATCAAAAAGAAAAATGGGGTTGCGCTATATATATGAAAGAGTATACAATAATGATGTGTTTGGTAAATCAAATACCATGGTCTAATAATCAAACATTCTGATTAGTTGATAATATTAGTATTAGTTGGGAAGTTTGTGAAAGATTCTTGGGAAAAGTTTCATTAACGCCCAATTCATTCGTGTCGAGTAGACCTTGTTGTTGTAAGAATTCTTAATTCATGAGTTGTAGGGAGGGATTTATGTCACCACAAACAGAGACTAAAGCAAGTGTTGGATTCAAAGCGGGTGTTAAAGAGTACAAATTGACTTATTATACTCCTGAATACGAAACCAAAGATACTGATATCTTGGCAGCATTCCGAGTAACTCCTCAACCTGGAGTTCCGCCTGAAGAAGCAGGGGCCGCGGTAGCTGCCGAATCTTCTACTGGTACATGGACAACTGTGTGGACCGATGGACTTACCAGCCTTGATCGTTACAAAGGGCGATGCTACCACATTGAGCCCGTTCCTGGAGAAAAAGATCAATATATCTGTTATGTAGCTTACCCTTTAGACCTTTTTGAAGAAGGTTCTGTTACTAACATGTTTACTTCCATTGTAGGAAATGTATTTGGATTCAAAGCCCTACGTGCTCTACGTCTGGAAGATCTGCGAATTCCTGTTGCTTATGTTAAAACTTTCCAAGGCCCGCCTCATGGGATCCAAGTTGAAAGAGATAAATTGAACAAGTACGGTCGTCCTCTGCTGGGATGTACTATTAAACCTAAATTGGGGTTATCTGCTAAAAACTATGGTAGAGCGGTTTATGAATGTCTTCGCGGTGGACTTGATTTTACCAAAGATGATGAGAACGTGAACTCCCAGCCATTTATGCGTTGGAGAGACCGCTTCTTATTTTGTGCCGAAGCAATTTATAAAGCACAGACTGAAACAGGTGAAATCAAAGGGCATTACTTGAATGCTACTGCGGGTACATGCGAAGAGATGATGAAAAGAGCTATATTTGCTAGAGAATTGGGAGTTCCTATCGTAATGCATGACTACTTAACAGGAGGATTCACCGCAAATACCACTTTGGCTCATTATTGCCGAGATAATGGCTTACTTCTTCACATTCACCGTGCAATGCATGCAGTTATTGATAGACAGAAGAATCACGGTATGCACTTCCGTGTACTAGCTAAAGCGTTACGTCTGTCCGGTGGAGATCATATTCACGCTGGTACCGTAGTAGGTAAACTTGAAGGAGAGAGAGACATTACTTTAGGCTTTGTTGATTTACTGCGTGATGATTTTGTTGAAAAAGATCGAAGTCGCGGTATTTATTTCACTCAAGATTGGGTCTCCCTGCCCGGTGTTATTCCCGTGGCTTCAGGGGGTATTCACGTTTGGCATATGCCTGCTCTGACCGAGATCTTTGGAGACGATTCCGTACTACAGTTCGGTGGAGGAACTTTAGGACACCCTTGGGGTAATGCGCCAGGTGCTGTAGCTAACCGAGTAGCTGTAGAAGCGTGTGTACAAGCTCGTAATGAAGGACGCGATCTTGCTGCTGAGGGTAATGCAATTATCCGTGAAGCTTGCAAATGGAGTCCTGAACTAGCTGCCGCTTGTGAGGTATGGAAAGAAATCAAATTTGAGTTTAAAGCAGTGGATACTTTGGATAAATAAAAATAAGGAAAATGAAAAGTAATTACTCTCCATTCTCTTAATTGAATTGCAATTAAACTCGGCCCAATCTTTTACTAAAAGGATTGAGCCGAATACAAAGATTCTAGCGCATTGCACGTATTTTGGATAAATACACATATCTCTAGATATAGAAGATTTGAAATCGAAATATAAGACTCGAATTTTTCTATTGTTGTCTTGGATCCACAATTAAACCTATGGATCCTTGGGATTGGTATATTATTTATATATCCTGTAGTTTCTCTGAATCAAGCGAAGTATCATAAATCTTTTGACCCATCCTGTATATTGTCTTTTTCGTTCCGTGTTCGAATAGAGTCTTAATTTTTTACTTGTTATTAGACGAGATTTTACGAAAAAATTCTTTCTAGGAGAGAACAAGCATTTCTTTTTTTGTTTGATGCGAAGAGACAGAAGAAAAACCCTTTTTTTCATTTTTTTTAAGAATAAAAAGGGATTCCATCATATTCATATATCATATTTATAGTGAAGTCTTATTCCCGGATTTCCACAAAAGAGAATCCCTATTCACAAGTAGTGATTGAATTTCTATGTTTAGTTTGATAGGAAATAATAGATTCAAATCAAAATAAAGAATTGTGGATCGAATGACTATTCATCTATTGTATTTTTATATAATATAGTACAAATAGGGGGCACGAAAACTCTATGGGAAGATGGTGGTTTAATTCGACGGTGTTTAAGAAGGAGTTACAACGCGGGTATGGGATAAAGAAATTAATGGACAATCTTAGTCCTTTTGAAAATACTAGTGAAAGTGAAGATCTGCATCCAAAAGGTAGGGCTAAAAACATTCATAGTTGGAGGGGTCGTGGAAATTCTAGTTACAGTGATGTTGGTCGTTTATTTGGTATCAAAGACATTCGGAATTTCATCTCTGATGATACTTTTTTAGTTAGGGATAGTAATGGAGATAGTTATTCTATCTATTTTGATATAGAAAATCAGATTTTTGAGATTGACAGCGATCATTCTTTTCTGAATGAACTAGAAAGTTATTTTTGTAGTTATCGCAATTCTAGTTATATGAATAATGGATCTGGCTCTCCTAATGAAGATTCCTTATACAATCGTTACATGTATGATACTCAATCTAGTTGGAATAATCACATTACTAGTTGCATTGACAGTTATCTTCAGTCTCAAATCTGTATTGATACGTCCATTGTAAGTGATAGTAGTGACGGTTACATTTCTAGGTGCATTTTTGATAAACGTAAAACTAATAGTGAAGGCGGGGGGTCCAGTATACCAACCCGCGCTAAGAACAGTGATTTAACTCTAAGAGAAAGGTCTAGTGATCTTGATGCAACTCAAAAATACAGGCATTTGTGGGTTCAATGCGAAAATTGTTATGGATTAAATTATAAGAAATTTTTGCAATCAAAAATGAATATTTGTGAACAGTGTGGATACCATTTGAAAATAAGTAGTTCAGAAAGAATCGAAGTTTCGATCGATCCCGGTACTTGGGACCCTATGGATGAAGACATGGTCTCTCTGGATCCCATTGGATTTCATTCGGAGGAGGAGCCTTATAAAGATCGGATTGATTCTTATCAAAGAAAGACAGGATTAACTGAGGCTGTTCAAACAGGCATAGGTCAACTAAATGGTATTCCTGTAGCAATTGGGGTTATGGATTTTCAGTTTATGGGGGGTAGTATGGGATCCGTAGTCGGGGAGAAAATCACCCGCTTGATTGAGTACGCTACCAATCAATTTCTACCTCTTATTATAGTGTGCGCTTCGGGGGGAGCGCGCATGCAAGAAGGGAGTTTGAGCCTAATGCAAATGGCTAAAATATCGTCTGCTTTATATGATTATCAATCAAATAAAAAGTTATTGTATGTATCAATCCTTACATCTCCTACTACTGGTGGGGTAACAGCCAGTTTTGGTATGTTGGGAGATATTATTATTGCCGAACCAAACTCCTACATTGCATTTGCGGGTAAAAGAGTAATTGAACAAACATTGAATAAAACAGTACCCGAAGGTTCACAAGCGGCTGAATATTTATTCCAGAAGGGCTTATTCGACCTAATCGTACCGCGTAATCTTTTGAAAAGTGTTCTGAGTGAGTTATTTAAGCTCCACGCCTTCTTTCCTTTGAATTCCAATTCAATCAAGTAGAGTGCACTAAGTTCCATTTTTTATTTGTAGCAAACAAGTAGTTAGCTTATCCGAATCTTAGCTTATCGGAATCAAAGTCACTAAAAAGGGAGTTTTCTTTGGCGACTTAAGATCTAATTGTAGAAAGAATCAAAATCAAAAGTTGCGGATAACTCTTTCTTTATTAAATTCGAAGATAAGAACAAAACACAAAGAAACGAAGAAAGAAATGAATTATCATATGTATCTTTCATGTAGATAGATGAATAAGTTCATTTATTTAGTTCTACATTCCTTGGACTTATTCTATATACTCACTTAGATACTTAATATCTCTAATGAAAAATTTTCAAATTTAATTAATTAATAATAACTACGAATTCATAATAATTACAATTATTAATTATAATTAGTATAAATATAAAATATGATATTAAAAAAAATAAGAACAGGTACAAATAATAAACCGAGGTACCCCATTTTATGACAACTTTCCACTTTCCCTCTATTTTTGTGCCTTTAGTAGGCCTAGTATTTCCGGCAATTGCAATGGCTTCTTTATTTCTTCATGTTCAAAAAAACAAGATTGTTTAGATCTGAGGGGACCCAATCTCATTCTTTTTTTTTTTTGAAACTTATACTTGTAGCATAACATAGATATTTATTTCGGAAAAGAAATATAGGGTAGAACATATGATTTCTGCCGAACATAAAGGAAAAAGCTCTTATGCCTGCAGAAAATGATCTAATCTAGTAGGTAACTCAATTCTAGCCAGTTTCAAATAGATCAGGATCGCTGGATGCCTAAAATGTAAAGTTGGTCGATCTATATGTATATCAATATGTATATTGGGATCATATGAGGGGTATGTTATTATTTTAGATCTAAACAAATTTGATGAATTACCCCTAAAAGTTCCCATTAAACTAGTGCTAGTTCACACCAAACTAGTGCTAGTTAATGAAAGTTCATTCGGAAACAAAAAAAGTAAAGTCAAAATCATTTGGGGTATTCTCTCAATTTCAATAAAATGCAATCGGATGAAGTATGAGTTGGCGATCAGAACATATATGGATAGAACTTATAACGGGGTCTCGAAAACTAAGTAATTTTTGCTGGGCCCTTATCGTTTTTTTAGGTTCATTAGGATTCTTGTTGGTTGGAACTTCCAGTTTTCTTGGTAGAAATTTAATATCTTTTGTTCCGTCTCAGCAAATCATTTTTTTTCCACAGGGGATCGTGATGTCTTTCTACGGGATTGCGGGTCTCTTTATTAGTTCCTATTTGTGGTGCACAATCTCCTGGAATGTAGGTAGTGGTTATGATCGATTTGATAGAAAGGAAGGAATAGTGTGTATTTTTCGTTGGGGATTTCCTGGAAAAAATCGTCGCATATTCCTGCGATTCCTTATAAAAGATATTCAATCCGTTCGAATAGAAGTTAAAGAGGGTATTTTTGCTCGTCCTGTCCTTTATATGGATATCAGAGGCCGGGGGGCTGTTCCGTTGACTCGTACTGATGAGAATTTGACTCCACGAGAAATTGAACAAAAAGCCGCGGAATTGGCCTATTTCTTGCGCGTACCAATTGAAGTATTTTGATTTTGAGAAAGAAAAGGAACTGGGCTGAAGAACGAATGCTTTCTCAGCAGGAGGGAAAAAACGCAAGAATCCTGTTTTTTCTATAACTAAGTTTAGGATAAACAGATGCAGATAAACCATATCTTGTAAATTCTTTTTTTTCAATCGACCTTTTTATCCTTTCATTTGTGTTCTTTACTACCCAATAAATGGGTTTTCTTAATAATGATAACTGGCCTGTTTCTGTCTTGTTTTGCCGCTAATTTTTTTGAAATATTGGATATTTTCATAGAATAAGGGGTTCTTTCGGCTATTCATCGAAAGGAGACACTTGTTTTGTTTGGAATTTGATGAATTGAGATATCTGGAAACACTTGTATTATTTCTTTAGTCAAATTCGAAGTGGAGTCTTAGTCTATTTCTGTATTGTTTCTAGATTCAAAACAAAATCATAAATAAAATAGATTCATAGGTTTGATACCTTGTCTACAACTCATGTTTCAAAGAAAGGTTCGATTATATAAAGTCGACAAATGGAGTGGGTTAATTAAAAATTGACAGGCAAAAAATGGCAAAAAAGAAAGCTTTCACTCCTCTTTTGTATCTTGCATCTATAGTCTTTCTGCCCTGGTGGATTTCTCTCTCATTTACTAAAAGTATGGAATCTTGGGTTATTAATTGGGCGGATATCGGCCAATCTGAAATTTTTTTGAATGATATTCAAGAAAAAAGTATTCTAGAAAAGTTCATAGAATTAGACGAAATCCTCTTCTTGGAAGAAATGATCAAGGAATACTCGGAGACATATCTACAAAAGTTTCTTATAGGAATCCACAAAGAAACGATCCAATTAATCAAGATACACAACGAGGATCGTATCCATACAATTTTACACTTCTCGACAAATATAATCTGTTTTGTTATTCTAAGTGGTTATTCGATTTTAGGTAATGAAGAACTTGTTATTCTTAACTCTTGGGCTCAGGAATTCCTATATAACTTAAGTGATACAGTAAAAGCCTTTTCGATTCTTTTATTAACTGATTTATGTATCGGATTTCATTCACCCCACGGCTGGGAACTAATGATTGGTTCTGTGTACAAAGATTTTGGATTTGGTCATAATGATCAAATTATATCTGGTCTTGTTTCCACTTTTCCGGTTATTCTCGATACTATTTTTAAATATTGGATTTTTCGTTATTTAAATCGTGTATCTCCATCACTTGTAGTTATTTATCATTCAATGAATGATTGATAAATCATCCACCAATATTAATCCAATTAGAACGTTTCTTACTTTGATAAGTATTAAAAACATTCTATTCGGGCGGTTTTCAGACTATTTTTATACTATAGTATTCCAGTAAAATGATTCCAATAAATAGCAGAATCGTGGATAGGAAACTATACTAGCGACCTACCCAATTTATTGTAGAAATTTTCAGACCAATGATTAGACCATGCAAACTAGAAATACTTTTTCTTGGATAAAGGAACATATTACTCAATCTATTTCCGTATCGCTCATGATATATATCATAACTCGGGCACCCGTTTCAAGTGCATATCCCACTTTTGCACAGCAGGGTTATGAAAATCCACGAGAAGCGACTGGGCGTATTGTATGTGCCAATTGTCATTTAGCTAATAAGCCCGTGGATATTGAGGTTCCACAAACAGTACTTCCTGATACTGTATTTGAAGCAGTTGTTCGAATTCCTTATGATAAGCAAGTGAAACAAGTCCTTGCTAATGGTAAGAAAGGGGGTTTGAATGTGGGGGCTGTTCTTATTTTACCGGAGGGGTTTGAATTAGCTCCTTCCGATCGTATTTCTCCCGAGATGAAAGAAAAGATAGGAAATTTGTCTTTTCAGAGCTATCGCCCTAATAAAAAAAATATTCTTGTAATAGGGCCTGTCCCCGGCCAGAAATATAGTGAAATCACCTTTCCTATTCTTTCCCCCGACCCCGCTACTAAGAAAGATGTTCACTTCTTAAAATATCCTATATATGTAGGAGGAAATAGGGGAAGGGGTCAGATTTATCCCGACGGAAGCAAGAGTAACAATACAGTTTATAATGCTACAGGGGCGGGCATAGTAAGCAAAATCATACGAAAAGAAAAAGGGGGATATGAAATAATCATAACAGATCCATCGGATGGACGTCAAGTGGTTGATATTATCCCTCCAGGACCAGAAGTTCTTGTTTCAGAGGGTGAATCCATCAAATTTGATCAACCATTAACGAGTAATCCTAATGTGGGTGGATTTGGTCAGGGAGATGCCGAAATAGTACTTCAAGATCCATTACGTGTCCAAGGCCTTTTGGTCTTCTTGGCATCTGTTATTTTGGCACAAATATTTTTAGTTCTTAAAAAGAAACAGTTCGAGAAGGTTCAATTAGCCGAAATGAATTTCTAGACTCGCGGATTTATCGACATCAGGTTCGTAAAAAGAACAAAATTGGGGTTGTCAATTCTATATGATCAAAAAAAAATAAATTCTGAAAAACCTTTTATTTACTTGCTCTTTTTCTACAAACTTCGGGGACTCCCTTGTAGCGCACTCTTAGTCATAACGCATTCTTAGTCATAATAGGTAGGTTTTTGTTTGAAGAAGACTATTTTATTTGACTTTAGGGCTTTACCACCCTTTTCTTTGTTCAAATTGAATTGACAGGACTGTGTTACTATTGCCAGATTTCAATGCCATAAAATTGGCATAGAGATTAGCATAAATAAGCGGGTAATCGAACGAACTAGCGAACTAGAAGTGTGGGGAACAAAAAATTCTAGGAGGCATTATTTGTTTTGTCTTCCTAGTCTTCGACACAAGAAAAGGAATTTTCTAAACCCCCCTTCTTGTGTCGAAAGAGTAATCTGTTTGTCAAAAACTCCTAGTCTTGTTTTCGGTTTTACAGATGTATCGGAACTTTACTTTTTTTTTCGATTTATTACGTACAATAAAATATATATTATATTTATAGAAAGTAGTGGACAAAAAAAATAAAACTTAGTCAATGAACTTTCCATTGAGATACTCAAATCTCAAAAAATATAGGAATAAATAGGGTAAGAAAGAGTCTAGAAAGTATTTGTGCGAGATCTAATCTACAGAAATAGAATCTGAAGAAACCGAAAATATAGAATAATTATATATATATATAAAATAAAATTATAATCCAGGAAATTGAGTGATTCCCTCTTTGTTCTAACTTGGAAAGTACCCATAGATACTATCAAGATCAAGGAAGAGGTGTTCTGAATCAACCAATGAAGTGCATTTTTCAAAAGCATCATCAGAAAAAATAGAATGGAGTTTTTTGAACCAGCAGAAAAAGAAATCCACTTTGCCATTTAGACAAAAAAGACTCTGATTCTTAAGAACCCAACGGGCCCTTTCCCCTCGAATCAGACAAACTAAAGAAGGGAATCCCGTTGAGTTCTTACGCTTTCATGTCACAACTCCATTCATCCGATTACTACAGGGATGAACCTAATCCGGAATATGAACCATAAAAGAAAATGCCTACTAAACCGATCACAAGAATACCAGTTACAGTACCTATTATCCAAAGAGGAATCCTTCCAGTAGTATCGGCCATTTACTCCACTTCCCTCCAAATTTCATCAAGTGGTCGTGCTAGAGACATAAACAGTCAGGGATAATTATGAGATCCTTCCGAACGGGCTAAGAGAATGCCTAGAATGATTCGTTTTTTTCTTTCATTTTCCTAATTGAAAAAATAATTGGAAAATAAAACAGCAAGTACAAAAATGAGTAATAACCCCCAGTAGAGACTGGTACGATTCAATTCAACACTTTGTTCATTCGGGTTTGATTGTGTCATAGCTCTATAATTCGGGATTAGGTTTATCGTTGGATGAACTGCATTGCTGATATTGACCCCAAAAAAAAGACGGTAGGTACAGCCAGGCCATGAACAGCCAACCATCGTACTGTAAAAATTGGATAGGTTCGATCTATAGTCATTTGATTAGGGCCTCCTAAAACGATCTACTAAATTCATCGAGTTGTTCCAAAGAATCAAAACGGCCAGTTATTAATGGAATTCCTTGTCGGCTCTCTGTGAAATACTCGTTTGGCCGAGGGCTTCCAAATACATCGTAAGCTAAACCGGTACTGACGAATAACCAACCCGCAATGAATAGGGAAGGTATAGTAATGCTATGAATGACCCAATATCGAATACTGGTAATAATATCAGCAAAAGAACGTTCTCCTGTGCTTCCAGACATGCTCAGCTCCACATATTCTTGTACAGTCAAAGGGGATCGATTCCGTAAAAGATGAGATCAGTAAAAGGCAATCACTGAAATGGGATCTTTGTAGGATCGTCAATATTGTACCAAGGGCATCTTTAGAGTATACCGAATCAGTATAGCTATGCTTCTTCTGACACAGCAACGCAATTTGAATCAGTATCAAAAGGAAATGCTAAAAAATTTATTTTTTCTTTTCCTTTACCTGTTGATGTAAAATGATGCTGTATTTAATATAAATAGAAAATTCTTACAATGAAAGAGATTCTCATATTTCCACAATTCAATTTTAAGTGGATGCGAGATCTAGAAATTTATTTTTCATGGTTGTAGAGGCAGTTTTTTTTCGAATACCTCCTTTTATTTTAAGGAATTTTTGAATTGTCCGATTCGATCTACAAGGAAGAGGCTTTATTTTAAAATATCGAACGAAAAAATGGAAAACATAGTATTCCAAAAAAATGGAATTCAAAATAATAATTCAAAAAGAGTTTCGTTTTTGAATGAAGTTACACAATCCAGTTCGTTTATTCTCGACGGCTTGGTTGATAGGAATCACGAGATGGCTAGATCTTAGAAATGAGGAAGCGGTTTCATTTTATATGCCTGTCACTTTCTCTTTGTTCCTGCTATCTGTAATGATAGATGAATCAAAAATTTGCAATTGAACTTATTCTTTCAATTGGTATTTTTGTATATCTTCCTATTTTAGGAAAATGGAAACTTAGGTAAATGCTTTAGAAACATATGGATAAAAATACCAGATTTCATTTAGCCCCTTCATGCTTACTATAACCAGTTATTTCGGTTTTCTACTAGTGGCTTTAACTATAACTTCAGCTCTATTTATTGGTCTGAGCAAGATACGACTTATTTAAACTTTCTATTTAAAAGAAACGATTTAGAAAGGAAATCCTCCTGTGAGATTCTGTGTATTCTAGAGTTACTTACCATGTCAATTGTCACTTCTTGGTCATTGAGATTCACATCAATTCGAATTAATATTTAGGTATAGATATTACCGCTTTTTTTCTCCTTTTCAAAAACAAAATTGAAATGATTGAAGTTTTTCTATTTGGAATCGTGTTAGGTCTAATTCCTATTACTTTGGCTGGATTATTCGTAACTGCATATTTACAATACAGGCGTGGTGATCAGTTGGACCTTTGATTAATTCAAATTTGATTGGCCTCCTCCTTTCTTTAATCCACAGGAGGTAAAATTCGAATTGTTGTCCAAGCGACTGAATTCATTTCATTTTAATTGGATCTATCAAGAAAAAATCACGCTCTGTAGGATTTGAACCTACGACATCGGGTTTTGGAGACCCGCGTTCTACCGAACTGAACTAAGAGCGCTTTCTTATCAGGATAGAAAAGAATGTAAAGAAAAGATTCTTTCTTTTAAAACGAATCCATTTTCCTTTTATTTATATGCTATAGTTTCATAAAAATGAACGATTCCGTGCAACGCAATTTGAACCGATCTCGGTTGATTCCTCCTTACTGCTCAAAGGGGCAGTAATAGGTAGGGATGACAGGATTTGAACCTGTGACATTTTGTACCCAAAACAAACGCGCTACCAAGCTGCGCCACATCCCTTCAATTGTTCTACAGTGTAATTGTAGAGAATTCCTGTCTTGTTTTCCACATCCCTAGTTCCTGCATTGAGAAACAAAGTTTTCTGACCATTTCGTCTTTTTTTGGCCTCATTTAACCTATTTTAACATATTTAACATATAATAATAAGAAGGGGAAATCTTATGGATCGTTGTACATTTCAATTGGAATTAGGGATTCCGTGTACAACTCTAAGCAGCCCTTAACTATATTACATATGCATCTGATCATATATGCTTTATGTATTAAAATCAAAAAAAGGAGGTTTTTCAATGCGAGATCTAAAAACATATCTCTCCGTGGCCCCAGTACTAAGTACGCTATGGTTCGGGGCTTTAGCAGGTCTATTGATAGAGATTAATCGTTTTTTCCCCGATGCGTTGACATTCCCCTTTTTTTCATTATAGCTGTTGACACCGGAAGGAATGAAGAAGATTAGAAATACAATCAAATATCTGTGACTAATCCCCCCTTATTTTCTCTTTTTTCCCTTTTTTTCTAATTTAGAATAAGGGACGAAAGAGAAAGAATAAAAGTGGATTCAACCTCTGCGAGACTCAGTCTCAAATTCGAATTAAACGTGGGGGTAGAGTAGGAAAGTCGCGGTCTAGGGCAAGAATACAAGATCTTTAACTGCCCTTCGGAGTTAAATAGATTTTCGAACGAACTCATTATCATTGTCTTACTTAATTATTTATTATGTATGACTTTGGGCTTTGCTTTGATTTAATTGATTTTTATCTTTTTCTTTTAGAGTTGGATTTCAAGTTAATAACTTCTATTTTTTCCTTCCTTTCTTTTTCTTCATTTCGAATTCAAATAGAAGAGTTGAGTAAATCAAAAATCCAAGGGAGGTTCATGGCCAAGAAGAAAGATGCGCGGGTAGCGGTCATTTTGGAATGTACCAGTTGTATACAAAACGGTGTTAAGAAGGTATCAACGGGTATTTCCAGATATATTACTCAAAAGAACCGGCACAATACACCCAATCGATTAGAATTGCGAAAATTCTGTCCCTATTGTTACAAACATATGATTCATGGGGAAATAAAGAAATAGATTGAACCAAGGATGTCTTATCCTTGAAAGGGGAAAAATGACATTATATAGAACACATTGAAATATAACTAGAAGATATTGCATTGAAATAAATCCTATTTGGAGTTCAAATGACAATTAAGGAATAGCATTTTCGGGATAAGAAATAAACTAAACAAACAAACCATGGATAAATCCAAGCGACCCTTTCTTAAATCCAAGCGATCTTTTCGTAGGCGTTTGCCCCCGATTCAATCGGGGGATCGAATTGATTATAGAAACATGAGTTTAATTAGTCGATTTATTAGTGAACAGGGAAAAATATTATCTAGACGAGTGAATAGATTGACCTTGAAACAACAACGATTAATTACTATTGCTATAAAACAAGCTCGTATTTTATCTTTGTTACCTTTTCTCAATAATGAGAAACAATTTGAAAGAATTGAGTCGACTACTAGAACTACCGGTCTTAGAACCAGAAATAAATAGGCTTGTTTTTTGTTCACTTCAATCAGAATTCCAATCCGAACTCAAACATGAATTCGTGTTTTTTTGACAAATCTGAGAATCCAGATTTCTGTGTCGTAAAAAAAAACGAATCGGAAAAAAAGATTTTTTTATTGAACGTGTTCGTTCATTTTGACTACTTTAAGCGCATTTCTCAGAGTAATTTTGATTCCAACTCCACCCTCCCGGAGTTCATTCTCCGGGGAACCCCATTTAAATTATTTCGGTGTATTCTTTCCAATCCACTTTTTCTCTGATTTCGTTGGAAATCATATAAAGACAATTCCTATTTGATATAGCTATTTGTGCCAGTATTTTACGATTAAGAAGCAACTGCCTCTTATATAAATCATGTATTAATTTACTATAACTATAGGATACTCCCTTTTCTCGAATTACTGCGTTTATCCGAGTGATCCACAAACGACGAAAGTTTCTCTTTTGCTTATCCCTATCCCGACGAGCCGAAACCAAAGCTCTTATTTTCTGTTGAGTAATCGTTCGAGTAAGTCTTGAATGAGACCCTCGAAAACTTGATGCAAATAAACGAATTTTTGTTCTACGTTTTCGGGCTATATATCCGCGTTTAACTCTAGTCATTGAATAAATAAAATTTTGACAAATAACTAATTGATTTTTTTCTTTCAGTTATTATTTTTCCCGTCTTGGCCTATTAATAACTAATAACCAAACGGATTTTTCCAATGTATAAAATCAAAATTCCAATGGCTTTGGCTACTATAACCTTCCCGACCACGATTTTTTGGTATTTTACTGCGAAATATGAAAGAAATAGGAAAATTTCTTTTGCTAGGTGTCAAAAATCTAGTCAAAAAAAAAAAAGAAATAGAAATTAAATCAATAAATAAATAGTGGGTTTCCTCGTTTCTATGGTTACTTCTTAAACGGCGAGGTCTTCTCTATACACCGGAGCCTTTGGCTTCATTTAATATTTCATCAATGTTATTGGTAACTTGTATAGTTCACACCACACTCTTTGGCTCTACCTATGAATTATCCAGTAATAGGTCTTTCACAAAGAGACCCACCTATACAGTAACGGTATTTAATTATGAAAGTTTGCTGGGTAGCTGACCCTCGTACTCCGTTCTTGACCGAGCGATAACTTCATTTTTCTGTTTTTTTTTGAATTTCAATAAGATTTTTCCGCTTAATGGATAACCATTTGCTACCAATGGAAAATTGTGTCTCATCTTAAATTCAGGTGATTGGATTTGCACCAATGGAAACCATAAACTTTCTACACAATAGAAGGATAGATTTGCTTATTTTTAGATAGTGAATGGAGTCCCTTCTTCCATTCTATCCTATTCACTGGTACTGATCATTCATACTGGAAGCGGTTTTCTTGGCTTTTTTGTGTCAGCTCATGATCTAAACGAGTCGCACATACACCCTAGTACATGTTCCTCGACGCTGAGGACACCCCCGAAGAGCGGGTGATTTCGTGACATTTCGAATGGGCTGTCTTGTATTTCTAATAAGTTGTTTAATAGTTGGCATGTTGAGTCATATACATAATGGGCTGGTTTAGATTGATCCTAACCGGATTTTTTTTATTTACTATTTATATAGTCAACTCATAGATAAAATATCAAATCACTGATTTGCACAAAATCCATTTTTTCATTCAACTGCTACAAGATCAACAATTCCATAAGCTCGGGCTTCTGTTGCTGACATAAAAACATCTCTTTCCATGTCTTCAGATACAACCCATAAAGGTTTGCCCGTCCTTTGTACATAAACCTTTGTGAGGGTTTCGCGTAGTTTCAGCAGTTCTTCCGCTTCCAGGATAAATTCTCCCGTTTGTGCTTCATAAAAAGAACTAGCAGGTTGATGGATCATTACCCTGATAATAGTTCTATCTGGTGTGATGAAAGAAACAGAAAAGAAAGATAAAGAAAAATAGGAAAAAGGATAGAATTGAACAACCGTACGGGCATTATCTTTTATGCATTGCATACGGCTCTATAATGAAATTAACCCCTACTTTCCCGTTCAAGAAAGATAAAAATAGAATCTATCAACCCCAGATGGGTAAACGATCAAAATGCCACCCTTCTTTTTTTTTTTGGGAGAAGTGCAAAAATACTATGATGGCTCCGCTGCTTTCTATTTTAAAATGGATTCTTTTTTTTGTCTTTGATTCAGCAATCCCAAAGTTTCTTTTTGAGCTAACCAAAAAAGAAAATTTGGTTTTTTTCGCACTCTTTTTTTATAACTTAAATATTGTTAAGAGCCCATCGGTGTGAAAACAAATAAGTTTGTGACGCTGAATTGGACTTCCGATAGATAAGAGAAAGTCGGAAATATCTTTTATCTCATACTACTCTCTCGATACATAATCAAATCTTTTAAAAAAAAAAAAAAAAAAAAAATCATATCGAATTCGAAGTGCCATGCTATTATTACTTAATATTCATATGGCGAAGGCATAGTTTTCTTTTTTCTCTCAAATAAAAAAACTTCATTGGCGCCAAGCGTGAGGGAATGCTAGACGTTTGGTAATTTCTCCTCCAACAAGAATAAAAGATCCCATTGACGCGGCCAATCCCATGCATATTGTATGGACTTCTGGTCGTACAAATTGCATAGTATCATAAATGGCTACTCCGGGTATTACCCATCCACCAGGGGAGTTTATAAACAAATAAAGATCTTTGGTCTCATCCTCAATACTGAGATATACCATAAGACCAATAAGTTGATTCGAGATCTCGCTATCAACCTCTTGGCCTAAAAAAAGTAATCTTTCTCGATAAAGTCGGTTGAGTAGGGTAAAATTGTATCCCTTAGGAACCGTACATGCACCTTTTGATGCATACGGTTCAAAAAAAACAGCGAAGAAAAGAATCAATGTATAGATTCCAGCCCTCTTTCTTTTATTTTTCGAGTTTTTCTACCTTTTTACTTTTTCTTCAATTTTTCAAAAAAGATGCATTTTGATTTCTTCTTTGATAATATAAAAAAAGGGGTAAATAAACTTATCGAATTTACTTCTCATTGATGTATTCTTTCATCGAAATTCAATCCAAATCGTGATGATATTTTCTTGTTCCTGAATGGGCCTCTTTCATCTTTTTAGGTTTATGCTCTACTCCGGGTAAAGATCCGCCCGATTTTGATTTGCACATATAGGACAAATTTTCCCATCACCATTTCTTGTTGTTATGACTTTACAAATAATCATTTATGATACACGTAGTAATCATAAATATATTACCAATTGGGTTTTTCTAAACGGAGTCTGGATACCTCATTTTTTTCGTCCAGCCAAAGCCAACCATAAATTATTCTAATTGATATAATTCTATGAATTCCCCCCAATAATGCATTTAATTGCAGTTCACGCTCCAATTTTTCGATGATTCAATTTATCTTTCTTGGGCGAAACAGAGGATATCTCGGTCGGGGGAGAGAATGGGGAAATTCCATATGACCCAATATATCTGACAAGTCGCACTATACGTCAACCCAAGATGCATCTTCCTCTCCAGGACTTCGGAAGGGTACTTTTGGAACACCAATAGGCATGGATTGAAAGAAAAAAGGAATTAAATACTATATTTCACTTTGATGTGGAAACGTAACAATATGGTTTTATTGTCTTTATAATATTGACTTTATCATATTTATTTTATCCCTAGATTAGAAAAATTTAGAATTTAGAAAGAAATACAAAATAAATAAAGGAACATTTTTACGAATAGATCCTTCTAATGATAAATGAAGGATGGACACATTTACTCATAGAAAATGGTATCAATCCACCATTGCATATTGGTACTTATCGAGTATAGAATAAATCTGCTTCTCTTTGTTCTTACGAACCGAATTCTTCCATTATTACGAATAGAATCCTAACCCTTGTTAGGAAGTAATCTACTGAACAGGGGAAGTCTATAGGATAGTCATAGTATAACCTTTCCAATGCAATAAAGTTACGTAGTGTCTATTTTTCTTCGATGAAGGGGTATTTTCCATGGGTTTGCCTTGGTATCGTGTTCATACCGTTGTATTGAATGATCCCGGCCGGTTGCTTTCCGTTCATATAATGCATACAGCTCTGGTTGCTGGTTGGGCGGGCTCGATGGCTTTGTATGAATTAGCAGTTTTTGATCCTTCTGACCCTATTCTTGATCCGATGTGGAGACAGGGTATGTTCGTTATACCCTTCATGACTCGTTTAGGAATAACCAATTCGTGGGGGGGTTGGAGTATCACAGGCGGAACTGTAACGAATCCGGGGATTTGGAGTTATGAAGGTGTAGCTGGGGCACATATTGTGTTTTCTGGCTTATGCTTTTTGGCAGCTATCTGGCATTGGGTCTATTGGGATCTAGAAATATTTTCTGATGAACGTACAGGAAAACCCTCTTTGGATTTGCCCAAGATCTTTGGAATTCATTTATTTCTCTCCGGGGTGGCTTGCTTTGGTTTTGGTGCATTTCATGTAACAGGTCTGTACGGCCCTGGAATATGGGTGTCCGATCCTTATGGACTGACGGGAAGAGTACAGCCTGTAAATCCGTCGTGGGGCGTGGAAGGTTTTGATCCTTTTGTTCCGGGAGGAATAGCTTCTCATCATATTGCAGCAGGTACACTGGGCATATTAGCGGGTCTATTCCATCTTAGCGTTCGACCGCCACAACGTCTATACAAAGGGTTACGTATGGGAAATATTGAAACTGTACTCTCCAGTAGTATCGCGGCTGTCTTTTTTGCAGCTTTTGTTGTTGCTGGAACTATGTGGTATGGTTCAGCAACTACTCCCATCGAATTGTTTGGTCCCACTCGTTATCAATGGGATCAGGGTTATTTCCAGCAAGAGATATATCGAAGAGTTAGCGCCGGGCTAGCCGAAAATCAAAGTTTATCAGAAGTCTGGTCTAAAATTCCTGAAAAATTAGCTTTTTATGATTATATCGGCAATAATCCGGCAAAAGGAGGATTATTTAGGGCAGGCTCAATGGATAACGGAGATGGAATAGCGGTAGGATGGTTAGGACATCCTATCTTTAGAGATAAAGAAGGGCGTGAGCTTTTTGTACGTCGTATGCCCACTTTTTTTGAAACATTTCCAGTCGTTTTGGTAGACGGCGACGGGATTGTTAGAGCGGATGTACCTTTTCGAAGGGCAGAATCCAAGTATAGTGTTGAACAAGTAGGTGTAACCGTTGAGTTTTATGGCGGCGAACTTAATGGAGTCAGTTATAGTGATCCTGCTACTGTGAAAAAATATGCTAGACGTGCTCAATTGGGTGAAATTTTTGAATTAGATCGCGCAACTTTGAAATCCGATGGTGTTTTTCGTAGCAGTCCAAGGGGTTGGTTTACTTTTGGGCATGCTTCGTTTGCTTTGCTCTTCTTCTTCGGACACATTTGGCATGGTGCTAGAACCTTGTTCAGAGATGTTTTTGCCGGCATTGACCCAGATTTGGATGCTCAAGTAGAGTTTGGAGCATTCCAAAAACTTGGGGATCCAACTACAAGAAGACAGGCAGTCTGATACAAGACCGCTTTGGCATTTTTCCCCTCTATTTTAGGGGGGATTTTACATAGAGTACCGGAGTGAATTTGAATCACCGCTTTTTTTTTTTGCTCTTTCAAGATGATTCCCAAAAATAAAATAAAAAAAAAAAACGAACAAGTAGGAAAGCTATAATTGTAAACCACGATCAAATTTATGGAAGCATTGGTTTATACATTCCTTTTAGTCTCGACTCTAGGGATCATTTTTTTCGCTATTTTTTTTCGAGAAACACCTAAAGTTCCAACTAAAAAGGTAAAATGATTTTTCATTATCTCAATTGAAGTAATGAGCCTCCCAATGCTGGGAGGCTCATTACTTCAACTAGTCCCCGTGTTCCTCGAATGGATCTCTTAGTTGTTGAGAAGGTTGCCCAAAAGCGGTATATAAGGCGTACCCGGTAAAACTTACAAGTAAACCAGATATAAAAATGGCGACTAGGGTTGCTGTTTCCATTATGATTATATAATTTCAAGACCCCAACGTATCTATCATAAGATCGTTTATTTACAACGGAATCGTATACAAAGTCAACAGATCTCAATGAATAGAATAGGATTTATGGCTACACAAACTGTTGAGAACAGTTCTAGATCGGGTCCAAGACGAACTACTGTAGGGAGTTTATTAAAACCATTGAATTCGGAATATGGTAAAGTAGCTCCCGGGTGGGGAACGACTCCATTGATGGGTGTCGCAATGGCTCTATTTGCGGTATTTCTATCTATTATTTTGGAGATTTATAATTCTTCCGTTTTATTGGATGGAATTTCAATGAATTAAATCTATAAGAATAACAAAGTCCTAGCTTTTTGAATAAAAAATAAATAAGTTAGAACTCAATTTAAGGGCTTATTCTATTTTGGTAGTTCGATCGTGGAATTTATTTCTTTCTGTATTTCCGGAATATGAGTGTGTGACTTGTTATAATTGATTCTATTGATAGTACAGAGGCTAGATCTGTCACCTTGATAAAGATGGTTCTACTTCGTCGGATATTTGTTCAAATATCTGGAACACGAACTAGATTAAGAAATAGTTGAACTATGATTCATACTGAATATTTGACCTCGTATCCGGCGGCAAAAAAAATGCAACCTGTTTGAAAAAAGAAAAATCTTTTTTTTTTTTTAGTCATTTTATCTAATTCATGAAATACGTGATCAACCAAGATCAACCGAGGGTTCTTACTCAGAGAATCCTTGGGTTAGCTTAGGATTTTTTATTAAATCGTCGTGGTTCGAGTATGAATCTGAGGTTTTAATCAATTCATAGGGTCTTAACAAGAGAATTCCTATTAAATCACTAATAAAGAAAGGAAAAAGCCTTAATTAGAGACAAAAACAAATTAAATTTAAATAAAAAGAAATAGGTAAAGAGAAGATTCAAGAGGCCCGTAAGAATCAAAATAAAGACGGTTGAGCCAACTTGATATTTTGGTATTATCACCACAAAGAAGAGCTTTTATAATAGAGAAGATTGAATGGGAGATTAAGAAGTTTCAAACTTTCTATTCCATTTCTGACTATTCTTTTTTATTAGGTGTTTTTGCTTGAGCTGTACGAGATGAAAGTTTCATATACGGTTCTAAGGGGGGGATTTTCACCTATCTCAATAAAGTCTATGATTGGTTCGAAGAACGTCTTGAGATTCAGGCGATTGCGGATGATATAACTAGTAAATATGTTCCTCCCCATGTCAATATATTTTATTGTTTAGGGGGAATTACTCTTACTTGTTTTTTAGTACAAGTAGCTACGGGGTTTGCTATGACTTTTTACTATCGTCCGACCGTTACTGAAGCTTTTGCCTCTGTTCAATACATAATGACGGAAGCGAACTTTGGTTGGTTAATCCGATCAGTTCATCGATGGTCAGCAAGTATGATGGTCCTAATGATGATTCTACATGTTTTTCGTGTGTATCTCACTGGTGGATTTAAAAAACCCCGCGAATTGACTTGGGTTACAGGTGTGGTTCTGGGAGTATTGACCGCATCTTTTGGCGTAACTGGTTATTCCTTACCTCGGGACCAAATTGGTTATTGGGCGGTGAAAATTGTAACAGGTGTACCTGAGGCTATTCCTGTAATAGGATCGCCTTTAGTAGAATTATTGCGCGGAAGCGCTAGTGTGGGACAATCCACCTTAACTCGTTTTTATAGTTTACACACTTTTGTATTGCCACTTCTTACTGCTGTATTTATGTTAATGCACTTTCCAATGATACGCAAACAAGGTATTTCTGGTCCTTTATAAATATAAAGAAGATATAGAATAGATATTTGCAATCAATCATTTATCACTTAGAGGAGGAATGATAGGATTTTATTGCTACAAGTATGGATTATTGAAATAATAAGACATACGTTTGGATATTTCCCTTCAACCAATCGTGTCAAATAAATAATATTGTGTAGTTGAAGGGAATTCTTCGAAGAGAAAATGGATTATGGGAGTGTGTGACTTGAATTATTGATTGGTCTGTGTAGATATACGTCTGCCACATCGGAATTCACAACCAAATGTGTCTTTGTTCCAACCACTGTGTAACCTCTATACAGAAGATAGACTGGTTCGCTTGAAGAGAATATTTTCTATGATCATATCCAAATCCTGTTGTACATGAGTAGGCTCCGTAAGATCTAGTATAATGAATTTACCACTTCAATACTTACTTAAAATTGAATAGTATGGAAATGCATTCATTTCCTTTGCATTGATATGATTGATAATACTATCGGGGTGAAACAAGAGATCTAAAGAAAAATAAAATTTAGGCTAGACTAAATTAGTAACAAGTAAACCTTTTTTGTGTGTATCTCCCACTATTCTATTTTGGAGATAACATAGTAATCGTAAAGTCTGAGACGACCCAGAAAGC
The DNA here is from genome assembly GCF_028751815.1 of Salvia miltiorrhiza. Lineage (NCBI taxonomy): Eukaryota > Viridiplantae > Streptophyta > Magnoliopsida > Lamiales > Lamiaceae > Salvia > Salvia miltiorrhiza. Next base: position 75,645 of record NC_020431.1, read on the forward strand.
AAAAGTACTTGATCATAACCAACTTTGTAAGCCGACTTGGGTATTGAGTATTTACTTAGACTTAGACTTAGAACCGAATTCTTTGCAATGGATGGTTGTAATTTCGGAAAAAGAGTCCAATTTTTCTTACTCTTACATTGAATCATTCATATATGTGTAGATATAGCCAACACATAGAACATAGATTTTTTATAGATTCATTTGGTTCTTTTGAGTCTTGCTCGAGCCGGATGATAAAAAATTATCATGTCCGGTTCCGCGGGGGGATGGATCTATAAGAATTCACCTATCCCAATAACAAAAAAACCTGATTTGAATGATCCTGTATTAAGAGCTAAATTGGCTAAAGGCATGGGTCATAATTATTACGGAGAACCCGCATGGCCAAATGATCTTTTATATATTTTTCCAGTAGTAATTCTAGGGACTATTGCATGTAACGTAGGCTTAGCGGTTCTAGAACCATCAATGATTGGTGAACCGGCAGATCCGTTTGCAACCCCTTTGGAAATATTACCAGAATGGTATTTCTTTCCCGTATTTCAAATACTTCGTACAGTGCCCAATAAATTGTTGGGTGTTCTTTTAATGGTTTCAGTACCTGCGGGATTATTAACAGTACCTTTTTTAGAGAATGTTAATAAATTCCAAAATCCATTTCGCCGTCCAGTAGCGACAACCGTCTTTTTGATTGGTACTGCAGTTGCCCTTTGGTTGGGTATTGGTGCAACATTACCTATTGATAAATCCCTAACTTTAGGTCTCTTTTAATTTGATTCAATTGTGAAATAACACGACGTGTGTATCTAGGGAATAGTCGCTTCAAAGCGAATTCTCCCTAGATACATCTATTCAAGAAAATTTTGAATTTCTTTCGAATATATGAATTGTGCTACAGATTCAAATCTTATATCTTAATTTAATTATCTTAATTAAACCCAATAGATTTAAAATTTCTTTTTTGGTAAAAAAATTGCGAAATGTTGTTCTAGAATGTCCAATATCCCTTTTACATCTCCTAGGCGAAAATGCTCAATTTTCATAAGATCTTCTTGACTCTTATTCATAAGGTCCAATAATGTATATATATTGGACCTTATAAGGCAATTATAAATTCTAGGAGACAATTCGGATTGATCAATAAAAATCGATTTCAATGCTATTTTGTTTTTTTGGACTTTATTCAATTTATCGTGAAAAGTAAAGGGGGATAAAGGAACCCTATGTTGATTGTGCTCTAAAGGTAAGTTTTCTTCGTCCTTATATAAAAAGGGAATAAATAAATCAATCAAAGTCCGAGAGGCTTCATGAAGTGCTTCTTTCGGAGTTAAACTGCCATTTGTCCATATTTCGAGAAACAGTATCTCTTGTTTTTCATTCCCATTTCCATAGGAATGAATACTATGATTCACATTTCGAACAGGCATGAATACAGCATCTATAGGATAACTTCCATCTTGAAAGTTCTGTGGCATCTTTCTAAGATATCCGCGATTTCTCTCAATTTCTAATCCAATATGCAAATTAATTGGTTCTGTCAATCTAGCTATATGTTGTGTATTGTCGACGATTTCTACATAAGGTGGTAAGATGATATCTCGAGCAGTTACATATCCAGGACCCCTAACACAAATAGACGCGTCACAAGTTCCATATAGATTACTTCTCAATACAATTTCCTTCAAATTCATTAGAATTTCGTGGGCCGATTCTTGAATACCTGTTAGAGTCGAATATTCGTGGGAGACATTCTCGGATTTTACACGTGTGATACATGTTCCTTCTATTTCTCCAAGCAAAGCTCTTCGCATCGCAATCCCTATTGTGTCGGCTTGTCCTTTCATAAGCGGAGCCAGAATAAATCGACCATAATAAAGACGTTTACTGTCTGTTCTTGATTCAACACACTTCCACTGTAGTGTCCGAGTAGATACTGTTACTTTCTCTCGAACCATAGTAATAATATTTTTTTTGATTGAATTATTTATTTCTCTTGTTTCTCTTGAAATTGATTCACTGTTTATTTCTACACACGTCTTTTTTTCGGAGGTCTACAGCCATTATGTGGCATAGGGGTTACATCCCGTACAAAAGTTAATAGGATACCACTTCTACGAATAGCTCGTAATGCGGCGTCTCTTCCGAGACCGGGACCTTTTATCATGACTTCTGCTCGTTGCATACCCTGATCTACTACTGTACGAATAGCATTTGCTGCTGCAGTTTGAGCGGCAAAGGGTGTCCCTCTTCGCGTACCATTGAATCCACAAGTACCGGCCGAGGACCAGGAAACCACCCGACCTCGTACATCTGTAACTGTGACAATGGTATTATTAAAACTTGCTTGAACATGAATAACTCCCTTTGGTATTTTACGTGCACTTTTACGTGCACCAATACGTACATTTCTACGTAAACCAGTTCTCGGTATAGCTTTTGCCATATTGCATCATCTCATAAATATGAGTCAGAAATATATGGATCTATCCATTTCATGTCAAAACAGATTCTTTATTTGTACACTGAGTTCTTTAGTGAGTCTGATTATCCCTTTATCCTTGTCTTTGTTTATGTCTCGGGTTGGAACAAATTACTCTAATGCGCCCCCGTCTACGGATTAGTCGACATTTTTCACAAATTTTACGAACGGAAGCTCTTATTTTCATATTTTTCATTCCTTATCTTAATTCTGAATCTACTTCTTGGTAGAAAATAAGTTTCTTGAAATTTTTAATCTCGAATCGTATTGAATAAAAATCACCTAATCTTTTGAATCCTTGTTTCGGAGTCGATAAATTATACGTCCTCTGCTTGAATCATAACGACTTACTTCAATTTTGACTTTATCCCCGGGTAGTATCCGTATAAAACTACGTCGGATCTTTCCCGAAACATAACCTAGAATCAGATCCTCATTATCTAACCGAACCCGGAACATGCCATTGGGAAGCGATTCAGTAATTAAACCTTCATGAGTCCATTTTTGTTCTTTCATTCCAGGTAAAGCCTCCTTGAGGTATCAACTAATGGAGGAGAAACGATATTAGACAACTCACCCCCCTTTCTTTTTATATTTCTCAAATAGGAAGAGGTTTCGGATTTCATTTGGATATGAAATGGATTACCATATATAACATAAAATTTCTCCGCCGATTCCTTCTAGTCGAGCTTCCCGATCTGTCATTATACCCCGAGAAGTGGAAAGAATTACAATACCCATTCCACCTAAAATTCTAGGAATTCGTTGAGAGTTAGAATAGATTCGTAGACCGGGTCGGCTGATCCGTTTTAAATTTAAAAAATTTCTATAGGGTCTTTTCCTATTCCTGCTATGTCGCAGGGTTAAAACCAAAAAATTTTTGTTTTTTTCTCGATGTTTTCTGACGTTTTCGATAAAACCTTCTCGGAAAAGTATTTTAACAATATTTTCGGTAATATTAGTAGATGCTATGCGAACAACTCTTTTTCTATCCATATCAGCATTTCGTATAGAGGTTATTATCTCAGCAATAGTGTCTCTACCCATGATGAATTAAAACTTTTGTCGTCCCAAAATTGGATATAATTAACATGTTTTTCTTTTTTTTTATTGGTTTATGAATATAAATTTTTCAAGGTATATGCGCAAAACACAAGCTACGAATTAATCTAGTTCTTAATCTATTTCCCTTCAAATACCCCCCCAAAAAAATTCAGATCTCTTTTTTTTTTTTTTTTATAATACTTCGGGAGCTAATGAAACTATTTTAGTAAAATTTAATTGTCTCAATTCGCGGGGGATTGCCCCAAAAATGCGAGTTCCTTTTGGATTTCCTTCTTGATCAATCACAACTGCAGCATTGTCATCATATCGTATTATCATACCGCTGTCACGTTTAAGTTCTTTACAGGTACGAACAATTACAGCTCTGACTACTTCTGATTTTTCTAGGGGCATATTTGGTACGGCTTCTTTGATCACAGCAACAATAACGTCACCAATATGAGCATATCGGCGATTACTAGCTCCTATGATTCGAATACACATCAATTTTCGAGCCCCGCTGTTATCCGCTACATTTAAATAGGTCTGAGGTTGAATCATATAAATTTTTGAATCTATTCTTCCAATGCAAAGGATGAAGAAAATAAAAGAAATATTGTTTGTCTAAGTCTAAAAAAGAAATAGGCGATTTTGTTTCATCCCCAAGACTCATTTCTCTATGTTCTACATTTTTATCCCGAAATAATAAATTGAGTTCGAATAGGCATTTTGGATGCTGCTATTAAAATAGCCCTTTTAGCTATATTTTCGGTTACTCCACCCATTTCATATAGTATTCGCCCCGGTTTAACAACAGCTACCCAATATTCAGG
>NC_020431.1:110000-125000 GCF_028751815.1 Salvia miltiorrhiza
GTAACTAATCCTACCATGGAAGTACTGAAAAAACTCATATAAGCAAAAAATCTCAAGTATCCTTGATCGTGAGCCATATAATTATCACTATAAATAAGAACCATGATTCCAACAGTAGTGATTAACATTGACATAATAGAAGTAAGTGGATCGATCAAGCAGCCGAATTCTAAAGAAAAATCATTATCGAGTGTCCAAGACCATACATATTGGTGGATAGAACTGCTATTTACTTGCTGAATAGACAGATTAGTTGAAAAAATCATGACTATACTTAACAATAAAATACTTGGAAAAGCCCACATACGACGAAGATTTTTTGTTGCTGTCGGAAAAAGAAGAAGGCCCACTCCTATTAACATAGGAACTGGAAGTGGAACGAAAGGTAAAATCCACCCATATTGATATGTTTGTTGCATAAGAAAATTGAAATTCATAATTACATAATTAATTGTTTCCGATTTATCGGATTTTACTTCTTTTGAAAGGAGTCAATAAAAAAATGAAAATATGCACTAACTTAAATATAAAAATATTTTTTTTATTTCTTTTTACTTATTCTTTCTAAACTTCTTGTAAATATTGCAAATATTCAAATCAAGAAGTTCCAATTGGTCAAATCATATGAAAGACAAAGATTAATTATGAGTCTCCTTCTAGTTTGAAAATTCAAGTCAAATTTGGACAAGTTACTCAAAATATTTTTTTTTTTTTTAGAAAAATTTTATGCGATTTTACCATATCGTTCACAGTCTATTCTTTTAGAATTTTAGAAAAAAAAATTATCTAGAAAAGCGCAGATTTTTTTTGAACAATAGATGTCTTTCACATCCAGCTATACGAATGAGTAATCTCTTCATTTTATTTAAATGGCAGTTCCAAAAAAACGTACTTCTGCATCAAAAAAGCGTATTCGTAAAAATTTTTGGAAAAGGAAAGGCTATTGGGCGGCGTTAAAAGCATTTTCTTTAGGGAAATCTCTTTCTACCGGGACTTCAAAAAGTTTTTTTGTGCGACAGACAAATAAAATCAAAAAATAAGTTATTAAGAAATAAAGCGGAAAACCTTAGAACAATATAAATCGACCTGACTCAAAAATGGAACGCTTCCGTTTCAAAAAAAAATTCCCCAATTCCATTTCCTGGTAAATTAATCAATGGGAAATGGAATTCTTCTGGTTACTTTGACCGAATTCAAACAAAGTTTTTTTAACAAAAAAAAACACAAGATACTTGATTTAAATTTTCGTATATTTTCTTGCCAGGACGGGAGTCTTTTTTTCCCATCAATCTATTTGTACTATAAATATTTTTTGCACAACTTTCTTACTTTTTAATTTCTATAAATTCTTATATAGAGCCCATATATCTCTCCCCATCAATTCACGCAAAAACACTTAATGAAAATATTCTGGATAAATGGGTGTGAATTTTGAATAATCTAAAATCTTTTTTGGTTCATTCATAAAACAGATTTTTGGGTTGTACTTTTTGAAATTAAAATCAAATAACTCAAAAACGGTAAATTTTAAAAAATGTTTTTTTGGGGGGGCTTAATGCATAGTAAAACTTGCTGCTTTTACAAGAGTTCCAAGTCTAAAACCCACAATAAAACTAAAACAATGAACCTTCAAGTACATATTTGAAGAAATTTGAATCTTTCCAACAAAATATTGCATTCTTAAATCTAGACGATTTCTTATTCATAGGCTATTATAGGGTCAAGACAAGCCGCTATGGTGAAATTGGTAGACACGCTGCTCTTAGGAAGCAGTGCTAGAGCATCTCGGTTCGAGTCCGAGTGGCGGCATGACATGTCCTAAAAAAAGAAAATAGATCCTATAATGAATAATAATGAATTCAATTTCGGATTTCGATTTTATAATTAAGGAACTTTTTTTTATGATATTTTCAACTTTAGAGCATATATTAACTCATATTTCTTTTGCGACTGTTTCAATTCTAATTACAATTCATTTGATAACTTTTTTTGTCGATGAAATCGTAAAACTATATGATTCATCCGAAAAGGGCATGATAATGATCTTTTTGTGTATAACAGGATTATTAATTTCTCGTTGGATTTATTCAAAACATTTTCCACTAAGTGATTTATATGAATCGTTAATCTTCCTTTCATGGAGTTTTTCTTTTATTTATATCGTTCCATATTTCAAAAAAGAAAAAAATATTCTAAACACAATAATTCGCCCAAGTGTTATTTTTTCCCAGGGATTTGCTACCTCAGGTCTTTTAACTGAAATACACGAATCCACAATATTAGTACCCGCTCTTCAGTCCGAGTGGTTAATAATGCATGTAAGTATGATGATATTAGGATATGTAGCCCTTTTATGTGGATCATTATTATCAGTATCACTTCTAGTCATTACAGTTAGAAAAAATAGAAGATTTTTTTCTACGAATAATCGTTTATTAAATTTAAATGAGTCATTTTTACTTGGTAAAGTCAAATACATGAATGAAGGAAAAGGAAAAAATGTTTTACAAAAAACTTCTTTTTTTTTTCCAATAAATTATTATAAGTCGCAATTGATTCAACAATTGGATTATTGGAGTTATCGGGTTATTAGTCTAGGATTTCTCTTTTTAACGATAGGAATTCTTTCTGGAGCAGTATGGGCTAACGAAGCATGGGGATCCTATTGGAGTTGGGACCCAAAAGAAACTTGGGCCTTTATTACTTGGATCATATTTGCAATTTATTTACATACTCAAACAAATATAAAATGGAAGGGTACAAATTCAGCAATTGTAGCGTTTATTGGGTTTCTTATAATTTGGATATGCTATTTTGGAGTAAATCTATTAGGAATAGGGTTACATAGTTATGGTTCATTTACATTAACATCTAATTAAATTCAAAAAGCTTACTACTTACGAATAGGAATAGAAAAGCATACAACACATATGAATATCATTTTGTGTGAACTAGCGAGAGCCCCGTGACTTTGATTCGCGGCACTCTCGCCAGTTCTAGTTCAAATTTATTTTTTTTTTACTTAACACAAGAGAAGAAAAAGCCTTCTTTTTTTTTCATTGTACAACGAACCTCTTTGGAAACGATAAGATCGTTTTTTCATTTTTTTATCAATAAAAAAACTATCTATAAAAAGAATTAGATAGGATAACTTCAACCTTTTCAACTGATAGTGAAAGAACGAAATCTGGGTATATACCAATACCGAGTACGGGTAAAAAAATAGATATTGAAAGAAATAATTCTCGCGGCCCAGAATCAAAAAAATAAGAGTTTGGGCCGTTAAATATCTTGTATCCATAGAACATCTGGCGTAACATAGATAATAAATAAATAGGGGTTAATATCATTCCAATTGCCATTACAAAAGTAATTGGGATTTTTGTCATTAAAAGAAATTTTGGACTAGTAACTAATCCAAAAAATACTATTAATTCGGCAACAAAACCACTCATACCTGGTAATGCGAGGGAGGCCATCGAAAAACTACTGAACATCGTGAACATTTTTGGCATTGGGATAGCTATTCCACCCATTTCATCAAGATAAAGAAGACGTATTCTATCATAAGTTGTTCCGGCCAAGAAAAAAAGTGCAGCACCGATAAATCCATGAGAGATTATTTGTAAAAGGGCTCCGTTGAGCCCCATATCCGTGATAGAACCAATTCCTATAATTATAAAACCCATATGAGATACAGAGGAATAGGCTATTCTTTTTTTTAAATTCCGTTGACCCAGAGATGTTGAAGCTGCATAGATTATTTGCATTGCGCCCACTATTATCAACCAAGGAGAAAATAGAGAATGAGCATGAGGAAAAAATTCCATATTGATCCGAACTAATCCATACGCTCCCATTTTTAATAAGATTCCGGCTAGAAGCATACAAGTACTATAATGCGCTTCTCCGTGGGTATCTGGTAACCATGTATGTAGGGGTATGATTGGTAATTTGACAGCAAAAGCAAGAAAAAATCCACTATAAAATAATATTTCCAAGGCCGCGGGATAGGACTGATTAGCCAATATTTCAAAATTTAATGTTGGTTCAGTAGAACTATATAAACCGACACCCAGAACTCCCATTAAAAGAAAAATAGAACCCCCTGCCGTGTACAAAATAAATTTTGTAGCCGAATACAGGCGTTTTTTTCCTCCCCACATGGATACAAGTAGATAAACGGGAATTAATTCTAACTCCCACATGAGAAAAAAAAGTAAAAGATCTCGAGAAGAAAATAATCCTATTTGTCCACTGTACATTGCTAACATCAGGAAATGAAATAATCGAGAATCTCGAGTCACTGGCCAAGCCGCTAAAGTAGCTAAAGTAGTGATGAATCCCGTTAGTAAAATGGGTCCTATCGAGAGTCCATCTATTCCTAATCTCCAATGAAAATCCAAAAAAAGGATCCATTTATAATCCTCTATTAGTTGGATTAATGGGTCGTCTGATTGAAAATGATAGCAAAATGCATAAGTCGTTAGAAGAAGCTCTAAAATACACATACATATAGTATACCAACGTATTACTCTATTTCCCCTATGTGGAAGAAAAAAAATTAAGCAACCTGCAAATATTGGCAAAACCACAATTATTGTTAAACAAGGAAAATGGTTCGTGGTAAAGACAAGATACGCTTGGGCCATAAAAATCCGTGCTCAATTGAATTTGATTTTGAGCACGGATTTTGTCGGTAAAAAAAAAAAGAAAAATGGATTCAAGTAGAGTTTTATGGAATGTATCAATAAGAATGTATCAATAAGCTAGACCCATACTGCGAGTTGTTTCATGCCATAAATAAACCCGAACACTCAAAAAATCCGTTGGACACGCGGATTCACACCTCTTACAACCAACGCAGTCTTCGGTCCTTGGGGCAGAAGCGATTTGTTTAGCTTTACATCCATCCCAAGGTATCATTTCTAATACATCGGTGGGGCACGCCCGGACACATTGGGTACATCCTATACATGTATCATAAATCTTTACTGAATGTGACATTGGATCTATCCATTTTGAACGTCATAAATTTTCGATCTAGTAAACTAACTTATAAATGAATCCTATAAGTTAGATACCGGACGAATCAATGAGTGATCATAATCAATTTTCTTCCAAATTTCTTTATCAAAAAGGACCAAAATACTTTGATTTCTTGTGTTTTTGCAACCACAATCATACCTTACAGGTCTCAAACCTATTAATTTGAACTTATTTCTAAATATTCAATTTTACACCGGTACAATGAATACTATTTATTCAACAAGTTTGATTGGTTAATACGAGTTGATTTTTTGTTACGATAAATTGATGAAACAATAGCCGGTCCAATAGCTGCTTCAGCGGCTGCAATAGTTATAACAAAAATGGAAAAAATGTCTCCTCTTAATTGACGATTATCAAAAATATCAGAAAATGTTACAAAATTTATATTAACTGAATTTAATAGAAGTTCAAGGCACATAAGGGCTCTAACCATATTTCGACTTGTGATCAATCCATAGATACCAACAGAAAATAAATAGGCACTCAAAACAAGTATATGTTCGAGCATCATTAATCAACTCCTTATCAATTTTGATTCGTTTTAATCTGAACAATAATTGAATAGACTCGATTCTAACAAATAACAAATATGAAACAGGAAAATCGATTGGTAATAGATCGATATAAAACGAAAGCCTTTCTATTCGATTAAAAAAAAAAGTAATTCAAATTAACAAATTATAGCTTTTGTGTTAGTTAATTCGATTTGAATTACTTGTTGATTTCTTATTGACGAGCTATAGAAATAGCACCTATTAAAGCGACTAAAAGGATTATTGAAATGAGTTCAAATGGAAGAAAAAAATCCGTTGCTAAATGAATTCCAATTTGTTGGCTATTACTTATCAAATCTTGTTCTAAAATATGATTTGATTTTGTAGTCCAGCTGATCCCATACCAGGCCGTATCTGGAATAGTAGTAATTAGTGAAATAAAAAGACTTGTACAAATCATTGAAGTAACCCCATCCCCAACGGTCCAAAGGTGAAAATCTTTGTAATATTCTGAACCATTCATAAACATCACAGCAAAAATTATTAAAACATTTATAGCTCCTACATAAATAAGGAGCTGCGCAGCAGCTACAAAATAGGAGTTCGATAGAATATAGAATAAGGATATACAAAAAAGAACCAATCCCAACGAAAAGGCCGAATAAATTGGATTCGGAAGTAATACTACTGCCAGACTTCCTAATATAAGACCCGATCCTAGAAAGACTAAAAGAAAATCGTGTATTGGTCCGGGTAAATCCATTTGATTTTATCAAAAAAATCGAAATATTTCATGTCTTTGTTGACCTGACCAGGAAAAAAGAAGTTATCCTTTTTTTTTTTTTTAACATATACATATTAATTTAATTGAATTTGAATGAATCGGGATGATTTGGATTGATGTAAATACAGGACTTCTTTTTTTTTGTTTCGAAAGCAAAGGTTAAAACTTTATCTTTATATTTTATATTATTACATTATTCGAATAGAAAGTCATTTTAAATGAAAATCAAGCCACGACCCTCACCAACTAACCGTTCTTCTGTATTCACCAAGCAAAAACCTGATCCCTTTAACTCCAAAAAATTTCAAAAGCTTTTTTTTTTTGAATTTATAAATGTTTTGTAAAGCGAGAGTTTTATACATTGTTGAGTTGAGGTAAATTCGAAGAAATTGTTCGAATTGTGTAATCTTCAATTATTGAGACCGGTAACCGACCTAAAGCAATTTGATTATAATTCAATTCATGACGATTATAAGTAGAAAGCTCATATTCTTCGGACATTGATAAACAATTTGTTGGACAATACTCAACACAATTACCACAAAATATACAAATTCCAAAATCAATACTGTAATTAAGTAATCGTTTCTTTCGAATATCCATTTGCAATTTCCAATCTACAACGGGTAAATCTATAGGACATACACGAACACATACTTCACAAGCAATGCATTTATCAAATTCAAAGTGGATTCGGCCTCGGAAACGTTCTGATGTAATCAATTTTTCGTAGGGGTATTGAATAGTTACAGGTAAACGATTTGCATGGGACAAGGTAATCACGAAACCTTGACCAATGTACCTGGCAGCTCGTATTGTTTGTTGACCAGAGTTCAAGAACCGAGTTAGCATAGGGAACATGTCGGAATATCTATAAATAAATTTACTCGTTTATTTCTCTTGTTTGAGACAAGTTATGAAGAATAGAATATTCTATTCCTTTACAGTGAAAGAAGTTGGAACGAAGTCGTTAATAATAGATTACCCAAAGAAATAGGTAAAAGAAATTTCCATCCAAGATTTAATAGTTGGTCCATTCTCAGTCTTGGTAAAGTCCATCTTGTTGCAATAGAAATGAATAAGAACAAATAAGTTTTAGCCAGTGTAATAAAGATACCGATTATTGTTCCAAAAACCTTCCCTCTTTGATTTATGTCAAATAACTCAGGATCAAATAGGTTTGGAATAGAAAGATTCCACCCCCCCAAGTAAAGAACTGTTACAAATAATGAAGAAATTAGTAGATTTAGATACGAAGCAACATAAAATAAGCCAAATTTTATACCTGAATATTCGGTTTGATAACCAGCTACTAATTCTTCTTCTGCTTCTGGTAAATCAAAAGGTAATCTCTCACACTCGGCTAGAGAAGAAATTAGAAAAATGATAAACCCTATAGGTTGACGCCACAAATTCCATCCCCAAAAACCATATTTGGATTGTGTTTCAACTATATCAACTGTACTTAAACTGTTAGATAATCATAGTCGACAATAACATCACTGCTTTCATCGCTATTACAGAACCGTACATGAGATTTTCACCTCATACGGCTCCTCATAGGTCACAAATCAATCTAAGAACCTTTCAAATTGGTAGGATCGATAGAGAATAAAACTCTTATCCTAAGGCCTAGAATTAGACTAATGGAATTCTGTCTGCTATATTTATAATTATAATAAAAAAGTGCTTCTGAATTGATCTCATATTTTAAGAATTTTCATTTTTCTTTTTTGATTAAAAACTTATCCTTGAATGAGAAAAAATACTTTTTAGAGGAATATCCCATAGATATTTCAACTTCTCGTTTTCGATTACGAAAAAGAATTTAGGCATTGCATAACAAGAATTGGATTTCGTTCCTATTCTCCTTTCTCAGAAAAGAGGTATTATTCGCATTATCAAAAGTAAAAGATTTCTTCGTTTTGATAGTTATTTACTTAATCGGTGGACAGGAACATACTCTGGGTCGAAATCGTGGGGAGTACTTCTTAAGAATTTCTACCAACTTAAAGCCCCAATTCGAATTATTTTTCTATAACAAAAATATCCTATTGGATAATTTTCAGAATCTCCATTACTAATCCTTTGTGTATCTTGGTCTTCCTAACCATCCACTCGTTTTTTTAATCTTTCATTAGGATAATACATCTATGCTATGGTAATAGTATAGAAAAAACCCATACAATTGATCTTTTAAACCCGCTTCAAGTCATCAGCCAATCTTGGGGTAAACAGCCTTGACTGCTTATGTTTACTTTCACTTAATTCTTATTCTTGTACGTAGGAAATGAGATTTCATTCTTTTAACAGCAAGTTTGTAAGCCGTTTTATTTCACTCATAGAACTATCTGGTTTAATTCATCAACTCAATGATGAATAAAAAAATCGATAGTCAAATCATTTGACTTTACTTGTTAGAAAGAAAAGAAATGGGGGAATTTTTATGTCTCACCGAATCACACGTAGAGATATTGATAATACACATAGAGTTAATGGTATTTCATAACTAATTGATTGAGCAGCAGCCCTTAATCCACCTAAAAAGGAATATTTATTATTTGATCCATATCCTGACATAAGCAATCCAACGGGAGCAAGACTTGAAATGGCGATCCATAAAAAAACACCAATACTAAGATCAGCTAGAATAAAGCGACAACTAAAGGGAATTATTGAATAACTTAGTAAAATGGATATGACTGCTATGGATGGACCAATACTGAATAAACGAGTATCTCCTCTAGATGGAAGAATATTTTCTTTGAAAAGTAGTTTTGTACCGTCGGCTAAAGCTTGAAGAATTCCCAAAGGCCCCGCGTATTCGGGTCCAATACGTTGCTGTATCCCTGCGGATATTTCTCTTTCTAACCAAACAATTACTAGAACACCCAGTGTGATTCCTAATACAAGAATGAAAATAGGGACAAGCATCCCTATGATTCCATAAAATTCTTTTAAGGATTCCAATCTGGAAAAAGAATGGATAGCTTCTATTTCTATTATATCAATTATCATTTCAACGATCAACTTCTCCCATAATGATATCTATACTACCTAGTATCGTCATAATATCAGCCAATTTCATTCTTTTAACTAACTGCGGAAGAATTTGCAAGTTGATAAACCCCGGCGGTCGGATTTTCCATCGCCAAGGAAAAACACTCTGATCTCCGATCAGAAAAATTCCCAATTCTCCTTTTGGTGCTTCGACTCTTACATAAAGTTCTTGCTTGGACAATTCAAAAGTGGGAGAAGGCTTTTTACTAATAAATCGATATTCAAAATCATTCCATTCAGGGTCTTTTATTCTATCAAAGCGCCGGCTTTCTAAATTCTCATACGGCCCCCCTGGAATTCCTTCCAAGGCTTGTTGGATTATTTTTATGGATTCTGTCATTTCACTAATTCGTACTAAATAACGAGCTAATGAATCCCCTTCTTTTTGCCATTGAATCTCCCAATCAAATTCGTCATAACACTCATAACGATCAACTTTACGAAGATCCCATTGTATTCCGGAAGCTCGTAGCATTGGCCCCGATAAACCCCAATTTAGTGCTTCTTCTCCGCCAATAATACCTACGCCTTCCACTCGTTCTAAAAAAATAGGATTTCGGGTAATAAGCTTTTGATATTCAGCAACCCCAGTTAAAAAATAATCGCAAAAATCCAAACATTTATCTACCCATCCATAAGGTAGATCAGCAGCGACCCCTCCGATACGAAAATAATTATGCATCATGCGCATACCGGTAGCAGCCTCGAATAGGTCATATATCAATTCTCGTTCTCGAAAAATATAGAAAAAGGGGGTCTGTGCCCCAATATCTGCCATAAAAGGGCCAAGCCATAACAAATGGGAAGCGATACGACTCAACTCCAGCATAATAGCTCTAATATAGCTAGCCCTTTTAGGTACTTGAATATTGCCTAGCTGTTCAGGTCCATTTACAGTTATTGCTTCTGTAAACATGGTAGCTAAATAATCCCAACGTGTTACATAAGGCAAATATTGTATAATTGTTCGATTTTCCGCAATTTTCTCCATTCCTCTATGTAAATAACCTAATATAGGTTCACAGTCAATAACATCTTCACCATCGAGAGTAACGATCAGTCGAAGAACACCATGCATTGATGGGTGGTGAGGCCCCATATTCACTATCATAAGGTCATTTCTTGTAATTGGTGTAATCATAAGTTTTTCCCGAGTCAGTCTTCCATGCATTTCTGAAAGTAAAAAGAAGTTCATTCAAATTTAAATGACTAAGCTCATCAAATGGTATCGTGCTTCAAATTAACGCGTTTTTATTTCTCGAATATCCAACTCATCAATTAATTCTTTATAGCGTCCTCTCCTTCTTTTTGACAAATAGGCTAGTAGTCGTTGACGTTTTCCCAAAATTTTGCGCAAACCTCTCTGAGATGAAAAGTCTTTTTTGTGCAATTCCAAATGTGAAGTAAGTCTCCTTATCTTCGTGGTGAAACTGAATACTTGAAATTCAACAGACCCTTTATTTTCTTCGTTTTCTTTTTGAGAAATAATCGAAATTACTGAATTTTTTACCATAAAAAAATGCTCCTTTTTCCTTGTCCAGATATGGATTTTACCGATCAGTAATAATAATGCTATTAGTTTTTATGTGGTATATACAATAATTTAATGCAAATAACTCCTAATTTTCTGAATTCAGACCAATCAATCAAATTTGAAATTCTATTTAGATAGGAATAGAAAACGAGTGGTACATTTTCGCATCGAAAAATTTAGACCTAAAATTCAGAAGTTTCTGTTAATTCATTTCGAGATTTAATTGAGATATTAGTCAAAGTCATTTCATATTGGATACTCGAATGAGATGTGAGATAAGAAAAGCGCATGATCTGTCTATTTGTTTACTTTCATATACCCTAGAAATTCTATTTTCTATTCTAGGGTATATAGAAATAGGATCTAGGATATATAGAAAAAGTGTATTATTCACAGAATTTCAATCACGGATACAGATGTATTCTTAACATACTGAAACGACTGCCATTATTGGTATCAAACCAATAACGATTCATACAAGCTAAATCTTCTAATCGATAATTAGGCCAAAGAAAGAGCTTTAATTTCATTAATTTATTTTTCTCTCTATTAATATTGTCATGTGAAACTTGGATGCTGTTTGTTACGTTCTTTTCATTCCAAAATACTAGATTTCTATCTATAGAATTTATATTCTTTGAATTGAAACAAATTAGAATTCTCACTTTTCTACGACGTTTAAACGATAAAATATTTTCCGGAACAAGTAAATAAAAATGCTTTTTGTCTCTATTTGCGGTTATTCTTTGATGTGGTAAAATAGTTTCATCCAAATTTTTCTTAGAAACATATCTTTGCTCTTGATATTTTTGATTAATTTGATGCTTACTCTTATGAAGCAACGAAATACCTATGGTTTGGTACATAATAAATTGTCCGTCTTTTTTGCCAGACAGACGAAGTGGTTGTACAATCAATACTCCTTTCTTCATCAACTCTGAGAGAGTCAAATTCTTTTGAATCAACATTATATCCAAACTCATTTCTCTCTTTTGAATGGAGGATATAGTAATTTTTCTTGGATCTATCAGTCTAAGCAGGAGACAATAGATCTTGATATTATTGATCATTCTTTGATTCAAAGTTGCGTCCCATCTCAATTGAAAAAGCAAATAATGTTTCAGGAAGAAATCGAGTTCTGCTTCTGTATTGCTTTTGTATTGGTTTTTTCTTTTCCCCTTTTTCATGTCCGAGCTTGCATAATTTTCTTCAATATCTTTTTGTTGTGAGAAAACAGATCCGCGATCTCCTTGGCTTATGGGTTCTTCTTCATTTCGATGCTTTTTATTCGATGCTATCAACAAATTTATCTTTTTCTTTTCATTAATATTTATATTTTTACTGCTATTTAAATTTAAAAGAAGTAATTTGCTTGGTATAAACCAAGGTTTCATTTTATATGCTTTATAAAGTAACACAAATTCTGGGAAGAGCCAAAACTCCAGATCCGATATAGGACCCTTTAGCCTTTTTTCATTCATTCCCATCCAATCAAAAAACCCTTTGTGGGAATTTTGTGAATTGGTTTCTGGAATCATAAGATATAAAATAGTTTTTTTAGAAATTATTTGAGAGTTGTTAGTACGAATGTGCGCATTTTGATATCTATTGGTATCAATTAGGATCCAGGCCTCAATATCGACTTTTTGTCTAAGATAAAAATTGAAAATTTTCCAAGCAAAATATTTTCTATCAGCTGGTTTTTCCATATATGGAATATCAACCTGCCCTAGATCATTTGGAATAGGGATGTTCCTCCGTATATCAAAAAGGTTTGTTTTAGACCTGTTATAAGTATAAGAAATTTCTTGCTTCTTATTTCCTTGAAAGGGAGGTCTATAAAAAAAGCATTCCGGTTTATTTTCATAATTAATAAATTTATATGATAAAAGATTATATCTATAGTATTTTCGAAAATTATCTTTTTCAGTAGATAATAAATATACTTCAGATTTTTTTTTGGAACCAACTAACAGGTCTTTTTCATATGAATGCTGCTTGCTAAAATTTGCCTTTTTGGCTATACAACGCTGGCGAACTCTATTTCGCCATTTTTCTGGTATTAATTTCGACCATCTGATCTGAGATAAATGGTATTGAAAATGCCCTTTTAACCAGTTTTTCCATTTATTAGTTTCATAGCGCGGAAGTTTCTTATTTGCTAATTTCGAATGATCCATTCCTTGTCTTTCAAAAGAATCCTTTATTTTAGACTTAAGAAAAGGGGGTATTCTTTGATTTTGATATTGAACAACAGATCTTACCGAGTTACTAATTTTTATTTGTGATAATTTGTAAAATACATATGCTTGTGACATGTAGGATAAGTCATAAAAAATACGTGAAGTTTCTTTAATATTTCGAATCTTATCAAGTGGCTTTTTTATAGCCGAAATAAACGAAATTGGAGTTTTCTTTTTTGTATTAATTGTTGCTTGTTTTCTTTCATTATTGTAAATAAATTTATCAATAAATTTTTTTGTTAATTTAAGAAAAAATTCTGTATTTATTCTGGGAATATTAATGATAGATACAAATATATCTGTATAGATTTTTTCAATGAAAATTTTTAAAAGGGAGGGTAATTTACAGATTAATCGAGCATTTCTTCTTTTTAATATTTGCCATTTTTCAAATCTTTTAGCATTAGAATTTGTTTTGTTAGGACTAAGATTTTTTATTCTTGGAGTTACTTTTTTTTTCTCTTTTGAGATTTTTTCTAGTTGATTTCGGATTGTACTTGTTCTATCAGTGACATCTTTCGTTTTTTTTTCTGTCAATGGAGAATTTGTCCAACTCGGAGATGCAATTTGACTAAATGATTCGTGAATTATCTCATTGCTTATCGTGGAATCTTTTTCTTCTTTAAGTTCGTTCGATTTATATACTTCTCTTAATCTAAACAATAGAATTGGATTTACTTTTGAAAGTTCTTTTATTATTTTTTTAATAAAAAAAATACCTCCGAAAACCCATTTTTTGATTTCTTTTGAAACCTTTGGAAGTAATTTGGTTTTTTCTTTGAAAACTGTTAGAACTCGCAAATACTTCTTTTTTAATTTTTCAATTTGTTTTTTGAATTCCTTAAAAATGGGTTTAAAAAAAGAAGGACGTTTTCGGGGCGGACCAAAAGGAAGTTCTGCTTCCATTCCCCAAATTGTTAAAAAACAAAAATCATCTTTTTCTTTTTTCTTTTTCATTAGATCTTTCTGCGAGGATCGTAGTTTGGATTTGCGCCAAGGTTTCAGACAGAACGGAAACAATATTTTTATCTGAATACCATCTGTCAACCAATTTTTTGGAAATTCTGTTTCGGATAATGGAACCCCATTATAGGTACATTTAAGATGTACCTCTCTATTCCATTCCTGGAAATCCTCAGCCCATTCAGGAAGTTCGAATAGGAGTATACGGCCAATATTTTTTGTAATTATTAATAAAGGTAATAGAATACTTTTTCTAAAAATAGATTGAGTTAGTAACATACAACCTCTTATTACTTGCGCAAGTGGAATGCTATCCCAGGCCTCTGCTATCTCTATTCGAACTTTTTCCTTTCTTTTGTTCTTTGCTTTTTTTTCTTCTCTTTTTGTTTGTTCTTTTGTATACTCTACCGTTTTGAATGCTTCTCCCTTACCCACCCAATTTCGAAAAAAAAGTTTAATCAATCCGGAGATATCAAAAGAAAAAAGAGGGAATTTTTGTAGTCTTTCAAAAAAAAGGAGGGAATGCACATTTGCTTGAAACAATTCTGAAATAACTATTTTACGTCTTTGAGCTCGCATAGAACCTTTGATTATATTCCGCCGAAAGTCTGATTGTTGTGAATAACGTATCAAAGCCACTTCGTCGATTTCATCGGGCATATTAGTATCCGTAATATTAGAATCACTATTCTCCCTGTTAACAGTAAAAATTACTACACGTTTGCCCTTTCTTGAACGAATTTGATGATCTATTGGTACGTCTTCTTGATATTCTCCTGATTGTTGTTCTAAATCGGTAATTAATTTGTATGACCATCGGGGTATTTCTTTACTGATTTCTTTTATTCTAATCGATTTTCTGCTAATTTT